>NC_142354.1:31903483-32086561 GCF_059441175.1 Urocampus carinirostris | reverse complement strand
TTTTTGTTGTTCTGGATTGAACAAGACCCAAGCAAAAGGGGCCAATGGCCTGCCTTTTTCTAAGATTGCTATGTTTGGAACCATGTTTATGCGATGATTTTAAGACAAAAATGCGCAATCTTTTTTTGCAATTTTTTTTCTACTTAGTTAGCAGTGGAAGAAAAATCCACATGAATCTTTAGATATGTCTTCAAAACTTCTTAAAAGTGGCAGGACTTAATCTCACAAAATGTACTTCATCTCTTCTGTAAATTGTCATGTATACTAATTCAATGGCACAAACGACTCCGTGAATAAAACTTAACAAGTGGAAATGTGATCGGTGCTTCAATAGAATGAAAAAAATGGACCCTTGGCTTTAACCCAGGTAGTAAGACACGGTCATCTCTATAGACTTAATTAATTCAATGCTCCCCACAAAAGCTCCTTTGACCAGGCTCTTAAATGGAGCAGTGGAAAAATAGGTTGAGAGTCATGAGACCAATGCATAGAGTCCTGACGTGTAAAAAAAAAAAAAAAAAATCTGTCATGAAAAGTTTGAACGTTCTTAGAAAGTGAAGAACTTAGGCGACGAATAACAAGATTACCATAGCGTAATGGTAAATCCTGTGAGAACGGAAAGAATCTTCAAAAACGTCTCCATGCAGTTACAACAATCTGAGATAAACTGACAGATAATGACGACCGCAGCAGAAGTAGAATTATAGCTTTTTTGCTAGTAATTTGTAATGTATACAAAGTCAACAAGGGAAGAAGTTTGGCAGCTATAGCATGTACAGTATCACTTTTTATACCGTTGTTTGAAGCTCACGACTTGTGGGACTAGCCTGCATGTTTGCGTGACTCAAATTTCTCCCAAAATTCTACCCGTCATAAATAAAGAGCTCCGTTGCTCTTCCTTCAAGCACTGTGTGTGTCGGCAGACAAATCCAAGCATCTCATCTATATTTAACGGATGGGGGACTATTTTAAGGGCTTCTGTAGCTGATGTGTGACAGGGGTAAACAATTCTTCAATTTGTAAAGACGTAATTAGAGGAGTCCCCTTGGTTATGGCGCCATGACCATACTATGTGGAATAAGATGTTTTTTGGCCCCTCGTTATGGCAATTTCCCTACCGTACGACATCAATGACTATTTCATGCTTGCAAACCTACAAAATTCAAAAAGTACGTATGATTTTGCGAGTTACATGCCTTTTACATCTCTTGATGCAGGTCTGTAATTGGTCGACAACATACAAGATGCTGGTCTGCCATTGGTTTGCATCAAGGCTTCATAAAGATTCTTTTATGCTATTGGCTGAACTCCCTTCCACAATACCTTTCCCTATTTTAATTACGTTTAGAATCTCGAGTAACAAACTACTTTCTTCGGCCTAAGGTCCCAAAATTGGAAGTCTTCATTTAAATTCACAGTCTCTTCCCCCTATGCATCCACCAACCAACTTTGCTGCACCAGCTAAAGTCACATCACACCATAGGTAAATAAAGTCATGTTTTTCCTTTACATGTATATTTATTCATCTAATGTAATTGATGTATATCACACATAATTAGTACTTACAGTACTAAGTATTATTTTGTTATCTAAAAGTTTTTATCTGCAGTGCGAAGAGATTGGAACACATTGGCTAGCTACCATAGGTTTCTATCCCTCAAAATTCGTCAATTTCACCATAAGACCCCCACCTCAGGGCGGATAAATGCCATATCCCTGAGGTCTACTGTACGCAAATTACAATATTGGCTAAATTTTGCAATGCCACAAGACAAACTCACAGTTATCATTAATCCTTGTTTCTAAATAAATCAAAATAACACAGGGTACCACAAGTACACTAGTAATAATCCTGAAAATAATTGTTTAGAACAATACCAAGAGGGAATGCATTAGAGTATGTTTTTGACTAAGAGTCATTTCGGAGTACAAAGCCTTAAAATGCAAAATAAAAAAGGGAGGGAAAAAACATAAATCGCACGTTGGGGGAGTGGGTCCCATAAGCGCCATTTTTAACCCCAAATTATCAACACAGTGGAAGGTCCTCTTGCAGTTTATGTGAAAATGATATACCGAATATATATATTGTGTTAATAATTTCCCACAAAAATCGCTCCAGAGTACAAGTCACACCACAGATCAAACAATGAGAAAAAAAAATCTTGATTTATAGACCAGTAAATGCGGTAGTTTTGTTAATTTGATGTACCACAGGAATGACATCACAGTTTAGCTTTCACCTACATTTGATCTTATCCTGAAGGACGAACCTGGGCTTTGCTTTTTTGATGTTGGATTGCTGTTTGTTCATTGGTAAGGTTTTCCTGATAATCTTTGATCCCGCTTGAGATTGTAAAAAAGCCTTTTTCCCGGTATTGCTGTCTTCTTTAATTTCAAAACAGGCGAGGGACCCCGATTGGTACACCTTAAGAAAATTAGTCCCAGGCCCCTTTCTCCTTTTGCGAGGTCCAAAACAGCCACAAGGCCACAGAGACGAAATACTAAACATGTCCATATGTTGGGGACCCAAAAGAAAATAAAGATTCAGGTCAATGGGTCTAAACATTCTTGAATTTCATGTCAATGCGGACCAAGAAAAAAGTGGGAAGCCCACACATTGATCAATTGTCTTCTAACACACAACTGAAAAAGTTATTGTTTTATACAGAAGAATAATCTTCATAATCAAACATGTAAGAGAACATCATTACAACCCTGAAGCTCTTAGGACGATTGAGTATTAATGGCTGGTTGATGACTCCGCCCAAAGTTTTAGGCTTTGTCAATTCAGCGTACAAACACTTGAACAGCATCAAAAGATTAAATTTACTTTGAAAATTACACTACATCAATTTCAACAAAGTTAGAAAATACTTACTTATTCACGCAGAACTATGAGATGAAGAGATGAAGAACTTAAAGGTACACATCTTTCATTGAAAAATTCAAGCACTTTTTAAGGACTTTCACAATCATTTTTTCAGTACCATTAAAAGGATACATCCAGTGTTACTCGTGTATTTTGCAAATCCACAAATATATCTGTGATTTACATCTGTGATTCTTTATCTTGTGTGTGCATTTATCAAGACATGATTTCTAGATATTGAGTAGAATATTTGTGGATCTGAAAAATACGTGAGTTAATATTTTTGAGACAAATCTATCCCCATATCATTGTTGGGTAAAATGACGGTAATATGTAACTTCCATTTTCAATTATGGGAAGTTTTTCTCATTACAATTGAGCGATGGGAAACACGACCTTGATTTTTTTGCATGGCCCACAATAAATGTCCATAATTGATACGTAATCCTTGCATTAGTACTCATTTCACAGTGCCCTGTTTAGGTGTAGCTTCATTCGACAATGCCATACAAACTAAATCAGCTACCGTTAATCACGAGGGAAGAAATTAAATGAGAAAGCAAAGCCACCAGAGAGCAGTGTCAGCGTCATTTTTTTAGCAGACTGGTTGAGAAACATAGCAACAATTTCAAGCATTTGCAAGCACTAACCAAAAATGTAAGCAATCTTCGTCCTTGAAAAAAAACATAAAATTCCAAGAATTTTCAAGAATTTCAAGCACCGGTACGAAACCTGTCCACAAGACTGAAAACGCTAAGAAAGAACGCACACGTCTAAAGGAAAAGTAAGTTCTCTCTCAAATACATATCATGTTTAAAAGCAAGGTGATAATCATATGTTGAATGTAAATTGTATTAATTTCAGAAAAATTTTATCAAAGTAAATACAACAAAACCAGATAAGTTGCCAAGTATGAGGACACCAATGTCAAAGCTTGAACGATAGCTCACTTTCCACGTGTTGAAAGAAAGTCAGGGCAGTGCATTTTTCTTGTGTAGTTGGATGTTGTTGTTTTTTAATATATTTCAGTATATATAATAGTCCAACTGGGAACCCAACATACCAAACACTATTCAAAACAAGACTGGCTTACATTAAGACTTCGAAATGTATTTTCCCAGTGACTCGGGTTAGTTAGGTTGTAACTCAATGACATTGGTCAGGTAAACACGGCACAGACCTGATCTGATTAAGATTCGGTAACAAAACATTGGACCCGGAGGCTTAACGAGTCCAGCCAGCTCTTAAAGAAAACACACGCAAGGGCCAAGCCAAACAATTTGTCATGTGGGAGGGGCCCTTAACGTTTTGAATTAAACATGTTACTGAATTTTGGTATAACATTTCTAAATACTTATTTCACATAGTATAACAACAAACAAATCGTATATTCCTAAACACGAAAAAACATTTCACCACCATAAGACGTTGAGAAGAGTAGGGGAAAATATCCTTTCACTGGTGCTTATTTTTTATTGTAGTAATAAATTGCTGAATCAGCACTTTTATCCAGGATTGTTTTGTCAGGGTTTCATAAACCATTAATACATTTTTGTCTGTCTGATCTTTATACTCCTATCACAGAACATTTTGGCCATTTTAAGACAAGTTTAACTTGTTTAGCTAGTAAAACTAATGACGTTATGCTACAGTAAATTGGCAGATTGCAAAATTTTCAAAACTAATCCTCAAATTGAGAAAAATGATGTGTCTTCTGCTATATCAGAAAATTTGGTCATTTTAGGATGTTATCCTTTTTTAGTCAATGTGTAAAATCAGTAAATATACTGATCAAATTAAAATGGCAGATTACAGATCATTTTGTTTTAATCTTGATTGAATAGAATTTTCTCGCAGTACATTGCTTAGCGCCAACCAATCAACTTCGGGGACGGACTGACTAAATGTCACCAACAAAATACGATTCTACAAATTAAAACGATGCAACTGGAGTATGTTAGCCATGTAATGTTAGCATGTAAACATTAACCAAAGTCCGGCTAACGGCTTGGAAGCAGGGTGTGGCATCTTTTTAGAAAATGTTTTGTTGATAAAAACATGGCAGAACCTGTTTTGACCTGCATCTACTTCTTTATTTTATGCAATATGAAAAATAATTAGCCATGTCACTCGCCCCGGAGTAAACACCACCTTCGCACGGCTCGCCTCACCTTAGGCATTCTTTCTAAAGCTTTTTTCCCCCCTGTTTCCTTTTTTTGCGTCCAAAACCAAAAATCCACTATTGACCATCTTCCGTAGAAGGTTTTTTGGTCCTGGAAATTCGGTAGCTCCTTAGTCTACAGTCTACTTGACAGACGGTAAAGAAATGTATTTCAACAAATTAGATGTCAATTTCTCGAAACAAGTTGGAAACATTTATTTAGAGATGAGAAAAAATTCTGAAATACTGCCTAGCGCACAAGCTTTCACAGAAGGAACTCTCCAAATAACCACAATAAATATGCTCTACAGATAAGCTAGCCAGTTTTTTTTTTCTCGTGTTTCTCCAGGAGAACACTTAGGCATGGGCGCACAAACGTACACACAAACACTAAGCAGACTGTTTTCGTTATCCAAAGCCAAAACAGATCCATCCACCATCTTGGCCACGGCTAGCAGATATCTTGGTTGCTGTTTTTTTTTCTTTTTTGTGTGTGTAATTTCCCTCCCCTTGCACGCATACCCAGGATGACGAGCCGAATGGGGTCTGTTTGCTCGGCAGGGGGATGGAGCCATCTGTCCCAATAAAGGGTTAATCCAAGCAAAATTACTGGCACCAGGATCCAACGTTTTAAAGTCTTTACATGACCTTGTTGATCGTTTTATTTGAGGTAGTGAATGTCCAAATCAAATCTTACAACTGATTTAAACTCACATATGATATTGCAGAACTCTGAAGGGGACTTCCGTCGTGGTGGTCATGGGGTGTTGAATATCAAAGCCTATGTGACGAGGTTTGCAGTGAAACTCGTCTGGTGCATGAAATGGTATTTTTTCAGTTAGTGACAAGGCAATGTCCTTCAGACTAAGTAGAAAGCAGCAAATGATTTTCTGGGTTGCGTCGATGGCTCTGTATGGTTGTCCTGTCTGCTGCAGGTGTAAAAAATGGTGGGAACTAATTTTGCTTGAACATAAAGCTTACACTTCAATCGCCACCTCTCCTCCTATAATTTTAATATGTTCTATTTAAAGTTTTATTACTATTTTATTCAGAGGGAAAACCAATTAAAATGTATATTACAAATGGTCCAACTGGCAGATGATATTGGATGATAAATGGATATTTTTTATTTTGCTTGAAAACAAGAAATCGAAAAGCTACTGTAGGGAGAATAAGCCCAGTTAAAACATGACTACCCCATTCTTATTATGCACCTGTTCATGTTGGATGCACACCCAAAAGACCTCCTTTTTCTTTTCAAAGACTCTCCTCTCCACTGGATTGTCGGGCTACGTACACTTGTGTTTCGTCGTGACCACCTTTTCTCCTCTTATTTTTCCGTTAACACAGACAGAACTGAACATTCCAATTTCACCAAAGTTCAAAGAACTGAGGCCTTTGGAATGGGTTAAATGACTGCACCTTCTGATTGACAGTTACCAGATGTACCCAGGTCTCCCCACAGAGACCACCAATCTGCAGGGGATTAAAACAAAGTCTAAAACATGAAGTTTTGATTGTAATTAAAACTTTCAAGGCTATGTATTGATGATATAATCTCCCCATAATTAGTACATGTGTCGTTTGGGGGACATTCCTGCAGACAGATTCACTTCACTTCTGCCCATTGGCTTAAAAAACATTCTTAATGAGGGTCCATTGGCCCACCTTCAAGTGTCACCAGAGATCAGGAGAAAGGTAACGACTTCCCTGAAAAAAGGAATCATGCTCAAGAAGGATGATTTTGGTTCAGCATCAATGCCCCTTTTAAATAGCAATGCTGACCATCGATACGCAGGGCCAATGCTGAAACAACTCGGAACACGAAGGAAACTCAACTCCAGACGCAACTTTCAAGGTGACAGTTTTAACAACTAAACATCATACTGTTGGTTCTTGGGGAGAGTGTTAGCGGAATTTTTTGTACAAAGGAATCTCTACGAATTGATTACCATTATAGTGGGAACCTTTTGGTTCCTTTGCTAGTAACATTTTCTTTCTCTTGTTTCTTGTTGATTACATGTATCAATAAATCGTTCTGTACAGACGCTGCCCTACTTACAAACGATTGTTCCTCAGTTGAATTTGTTCGTAACTTTCTTCAGTGCTATATTTTGTATGTTTGAGGTAATTATAAGTATGTCTAAGGCTTGTATAAGTAACCTGTATTGTTTTGTACTAATAAATAAACATTTCATAAAATAATATGCTCTATAAAGATAAATAAAGCTGAGTTTCACTTAATTTTTAAATATGCGCTTCAAGAAGTCTTACTCAGTGGTAAAAAGTGGCCAAAAAAAAGCGTTCCGACCATTTTCTCAACCTCATCAAGCTTTCTTATTCCACTTTCAACAGAAATGAAATGGCTTGCCTCTTCTTTAAACTTTACACCAACCATATTGAATAGATGCACAAGATACTTAACAATAAAAAAGTCAAAGTTCTTAGCGCGCTGGAGATTCAGTACACGTAACACTGTATGTTTACATATGAACCACGAAGTCAAAGTCGGATTTCTTCTTCGGGGTGGATGCTGGGTGACCTCTCACAGCACGACACGGCGGTAGCGGCAAGAAGAAGAACTACAGCAATGTCCTGTACTCGAAAAAAGGTGCACACAATACAAAATCTAACTTACAGCAATGTACGGACATATTACGACATCCCGAAAAAAGTATTCGTATCTACCGCTTTCGAAAAGCTCGTAAGTAGGGGACCATCCGTATTATATTACTCCGCCTGGTTCATTGGTTCCATCTCTTTCTGGATTAGCTATTCATATCAGAATTCCAAGAACTCAACGTGATACCTTATTTTAAAATTGAATTAATTTCTAGGGAGTTTCTGCTCCTTTAAACAAAAAGAAAATAAAAATATCTCAAAACTAAACTTTATGGTGAAGCGTTAGCGACTTATAGAGGCAAATAGATAACTGATTGCATCAAAGAATCATTCTTTTAAACCCTAAATACATTAAAATTAAAGTAAATAACCGTACACTGGTTAAAAAAAAAAGTAAAAAAATATATATATTAACAGTAGTCAGTTATCTAAATAGCGCATTATAATAAAAAAAAATTGAACTTCTATCTATCTACCTTGGTCATAACCCTCAAGAGGGGTGACCGTAAATTGAACTTCAGTGTGAAATAATAGTCAAACAACTAAAATAGCATACAACTGTCCGCAATAACAGCAGTTGTATGATGGTACAACCAGAATAAACAATTTACCCATGATTCACCCATTTTTATATTGCAACAAAGAAATCAATTGTTTCTTCATCATAACATACAAAAAATGGTTTACTCAACAGTTACCACAATTATTTTGTCATACTACACAAAGCCCTAACTGCAACAATAAAAAAAGGATATCTATTGAGGACACCCGATAATAAGAAAATTAAGCTGTCATTTATGGTTGTATTACGGTGAACTCTCGCGATAACACGATTCACTTTTAACAGTCGTTTCCGATTTGCGCCATGCATTGTATTCTTCATTTTCATTGGCTAAACATTGTCTCTGCTTATTATTACTATTTAAAGGACAGTAACTATAGTGTTCAAAATTTAAAAATGTTCAAACAGTACTTATATCTGTTAAATATGTGGGCCTATAAAAAAGGGTTTGTTTTTTTGGTTTTAATGTATATTTTAAGTATTTAATTGTATAATAATTGCAAGGAAGAAAAAAAATCAACATTTTATGTATTTCACGAATCATTGGTTTTTAAAAACCCCGCGGTAAACGGGGGTTCACTGTATGGCCCGTTTTAACAATTAAAAAGTTACACAACTGTCCTGAAGCTTTTTTTTTGTTTTGTTTTTACATTTTCAACAATTGGTGTGCCTTCAGATTTTTCTGACCCAAAAAGTGTGTCCTTGAGCAGAAGAAGTTGAGAAACGAAGGCTTAGATTCTTTGGGATATTTGTGTATTTTGAATTTTTGAATACAAGGAGAGTTTGCAATGACAAATCTCTGATCACGACAGGCCCAACTTTGGAATAAAACCCCCCGCATTTGCTTTTTCCTGACCAAAGCTTTGTCTTCTTTCCAAGTGAGTCTATGCGAAACAAAAACGGGCCTAGTTAGTCGAAGGCCATGGCAAGAAAAAATGTCGCGAGTTTAGGAAAACAAAAACCTGAAGGGGCCAGTAGAGCAGACTAAAGCTAAATCAACCAGAAGGCCAACTCAAAATACCCCCCTTTCCTCCACCCAGTCAACACGCACACATGGCCTTTTGTCTTTTGATTGCAGCCGGTAAAAAGCACCGTGGGCTAGCGACTACCTAAAGCAACATGGAAATGGAAAAGAAAGGCTCTAAAATGATCCATTTAGAGGGGCGGGTAGGGAGGAAGCTAGCGGGGACGGATGGATAGAGACGGGGAGGGGGAGGTCATGCAGGCAAAAGACAGATTGTAGAGGGGGGTGAAGAAAAGACCACCGGTATAAGAAAGCATACAAAAAAAAAAATCAAGGGAGAGGAAAGAATCCAGACAAAAAAACAAACGGATGCTTCTGATAATACAAAGTATGTCAACACAATTGGCTCAAAGGCTGGAATGTTTCCAACATAAATATGTTGCACGTATATTTACATACGGCATGTGACACTTTCCTCTCTACCTGTGAGACACAGATTCCGTTTGACCACAAAACATCAGCCTCCATTATTGCCAACAACGTGCAGCCATCTCACCCCCCCTCCATGCACAGCTCTCCATCCCAACCCCCATCTGATAAATGGCAGCATCCCATATTCTAACCCAGCACAAAAGCGGCATACCTGTGAGATCTCCTCTTATCGGAGTGTCAACGGGAGACGGCCGGAGAGAAAATCCATCCGGTTGCGGAGGAAAAATGCAATGCAGATTGGCAGCGTGCCCCGTCCTCCTCTCCGGCGTCTGTCCTCTGTCCAGCTTTGTGACGCTAAGCTAAGCTAGCGGGGGTCTGCACATTGGATGGGAATGTGCGCCGTCTGGTTTCCCGAGGAGGAACTAGCGCCGATGCTGGGCTTCGGTCAGTCTTTCTCGGTGCTGACTGAGCCAAGAAAGACGCTCGTCTCACAACCCATATGCACCCGCCCACCTCCCCTCTTTTTCTCACCGTTTCTGCCCCACCCTCCCCCTTTTCCTGGTTACTCACCCTTCATTATTTCCTCTCTGACCCCTTCTATTTCATGCAAACTTCCATTGCAACATGTATTGTCGTTTATGTAAAACTTTCGTAAACTGAAAGTATATCAAAAGGCGTGCAAGTGTTTATTAACCCATAATGTCATCAAATATAACGTGTTGTTAGTATGTTATTACCAGGTTAAAGTAGCTAAGTAGGGTTAAACTTGACTCAGTTAACTACTAAACCATCTGCCTTGTAGAGGGGCACTGTGTGATTTACACGCGCATCTGTACATACCCATATGCACACGCGCATACTTAATACACATACATACATATACATATATAAATACACATACAGACATACATACATAAATACACATACATAAATACACACATACATACAAACATATACAGGGCCCCTTTTTCAGCCTGAGAGTTTTATACCTGAAGCTGGACCACTTAATTATGGAAGAAGAATTTTAATCAGCGAGCTCTTATGATGCATTTTTGCGGAAAGAAATGTAGGTATATGTTGATAAGTTAACAGAAAACACTAGACCATTTTCATTAATAGGACAATTACATAAATATCTGATATATATAATATAATATATGGATAAAAGCAACAAAAACAATCTGAAGAGGCTTTTGGGAGCCAAGCCAAAAGAGCCGCTTCTCAAAAAAGAGACGGAATTCCCATCACTGCGAGGTCATTTGAGTGAGAGGACCTACCTAACTGCTAAATTCTGCAAACGAGTATTACAACACACATCCGAGGAGACACAGATGACAGGCACAAAGTGCAAGAGGGAAGGAATAAATGATAACAGTCCTTCTTTTAACGCGTTTCTATAACTTTTCCTGGCTTTTTCGGTTCCAACTGGCACCTTTTTGCCCTACATCGAACCTGATTCATATCAATCGCACTGTTCTGTGTTAACTGTACCCCTACGGAAAATAGGAGTGGTGGTGGGTCAAACTAACTTCAAAGTCGGGAGGTGGGAATTAGCCCAGATGGTAGCACTCACCTCACATGCTACAATATTGGGGCTCTGCTGAATGTGGCCAAATAGCTGACTTGAGAATTAATGCACAAGTAAGGTTAGAAAGTGCAAATGACAAATTCATGTTAAAGTTATTTTTGTCATCAAGCCACCTTAAACTTGATCTTGACATGAGCCGGCTTTTCAGGAAATCTCCTGTTCTTCTAGATCAGCCAATTCGGCATTGTACATATACATATATACTAGGGCTGCAGGATTAACCGAAGTCGAATTTATATCGCGATGTGACCCTGCGTCTTTTTTCAAGGATTTAGTTTTTAATTTGATTGATAGAACAGCGCTATATAATAGAGCAAACGCGCTGGTGTTCTCCCTTACTGGCCTTATTTCGCCCTCAAACTTCTATTTGGGTTCATTGGTTTATTGGTTAATTAACATGTTTATGTCTAGTTGATTGGATGATAAACACGGTTTTGTCTCGCCACGATGCTCCTACATTCCCTGGAGGGGTGGGGGGGGAATAAATGAATGATGCAATCCCCATGGCATTATCTTTCATTCTGCAGTGAACTTTTACCCATGGGCGTAACCAGCCTGTTTCTGGGGGTGCTCAAGCACCCCCAAATTTATTCCAAGAACCCCTAATATCTATAACATTTTTAAATCTCTTTCTTCCTTAATAAAAACAGCATAAGATTAAATATGATGACAAACAGCAGATATATAAAAATGAATAAATTTAAAATAGATTTAAAAAAGGAAAACAACACAACGAAGCGTCAAAAATAGTCCACTGCCTTGAAATAGTTTATTTCCAAGCACTGCTTTGGAGCGAGGGTCCAGGTTTTCCTCAAGAGAACTTCTGATTCAAAGCATTCCACTGTTCTCAAATACGTTTTTAAATTTGCTACACAAAATAAGATTTAAAAAAAAACCATTAAGAATTAATGTGAAACTAAATTTAATAAATTAATGTGAAAAAGTATAAATTAATCCATAATTTGCATGGGCTTAATTTACACTAAAGGGACAATTAGTATTATTTGACCACGAGATGATTCTGTATTGTGCAGTGCTACAAAAAAAAACGAGTGCAAGGAAGTATACAAACTACGGAGACTCTAAGTGACCAAAATGCAAGATTTTACCTCGTATTTTCTTACCCAGATTTTTTTTGAGGTTTTAGTTACCCTTATCAGCAAGATGGCTAAAAATTGGCTCATGTTATATAAAATGAATGCAAAAGTCTAAACTAACAAGTATTTTTTTTAAATGTACATTTATATCATAGTTTATGTCTTTTCTTTTTTTATTTTAAATTAATATTGTTCTTTTTAATCTATGATTCTTTTCCACAACTAGGAGACGCTAAATCATGCACCTGTCCCTTTAAACTTTCAAATGGGGTGGGGGTGTCAAACTATAACCCTGCAGGCAGCAAATTGCCCCCGGGCCGCATGTCAGGGACCCCTGCCCTCGACTGTCCACCCAATGGGGTCCCACAGAATTATATAGTAAACACTGCTCTCTATGATTAAGTACTCACAGAAAATAGCAAAGAAAATGCACATTTAAAAATAAAAAAATCGCATCAATAATGCAATACTGGTCTGGAAAATCGCAATTAAGTTTTTTCCAAAATCGAGCAGCCCTGAAACACACACACACACACACATGTACACACACACACACGCACACATGTACACACACGCACACACACACACTCATATATAAATTATAGGCTATTCCAAAAGTTGATTTGGAAATATTGGTCATGCATTTGAAAACAGTCATTATGCCAATGTTTTTTTTGCGCCAAGTACATATCACATTTCCTAGAAAATCATGATGATCTATCTCTAATGAACCAGTCCGTGAGCTACTCAGGTGTTCTAAGTGGCTGCCTCGTGCCAGCATGCACGACGTTGGAGACCCCTGCAGTAAGTCAAATCAGAGAAGAAATAATATTAAATCTACACAATTTCAAAGAGTACACGAATAGGTATCGGCATTGGGTCGATACATGGATTTATTTGAAGGTATATTTACTTAGAATTTTAGCTAGTACCCTCATGTCGATTTTAAGATAAACAACAAATTACCGTGTTTTCCAGACTATAAAAGGCACATCTAGAAACCCTAAATTGGTCAGAAATGTCAAAGTGAGCCTTGTATGCCACATAATACATTGGATAAGATGGAAAATGCATAAAGTGTTTGTAGGTGTTCATTACAATATCGGGTTGAGCAATCGTTGGCCCAAATCGGAATACATTGTATGCAACAGGATTCGAACCTGGGTTGTGTCAGTGAAGGCGCAAACACTTTTCCAGTACACCTCCTTTGGTACAGATGACATACGACGAGGCATAATAGCTCATCTCAGTATCCCAATTTTATGCTCACGGTGCCAGAAACACTGATTTGTGTAGTGCATTCTGATTAGTTAAATCTCTTTATTCCCTCACCTGTGCGTCAATAATGTTGAAAAAGACAGATCAAATGCAACCCGGATTCTACCCAAAAGTGGTAACTTCTGGTCAACACCAAAATAAATTGAATCCCAAAGGTATCTTGGTTTGCAAGAGATCAAAAATTCCTTACCATTTGAACGCAAAACTCGTCATACAGTAGTCTAGGAGAAATTTTCCCACACTGCGTTGTTTTGACCCATGCCTAGCAATACCGACAGGTGTAAGACACAGAAAAGCCCCAAAGAATTTATCCTACAACAACAGTCAACAGTTGATTTCACACACAGCAATAAAAAAGGGGTTTATCACACATAATATTTTCATTCTGAGACCTAAAGGTAGAGTTAAATGTAAATTATGGTGAGTGTGTGGAATAATTGGATCACGCTGAAGCCGACAATGGAGCTGAAGTGTTTGCATTTGAGGACACACTATGTAAGGGTACCACTTCAAAAAGCTGGGAAGCTTAATTGTTTTGCGTGAGGAAAGATAAAAATTTACGAACAACTGCAGAACGTGACCGCTTTCATTCAACTGGAAGATCAATCATTCAGGATGTGTATATGGGTTTAACCAAGTCATTCTTAACCTGGGTTTGATTGAACCCAAGGGGTTCAGTAGAGACTCTGCTGTGAAGGTCAAGACACACAGACTCATCATGTCTAGACGCATTGACAACCCCGTCTTTCAACGGATACTTCCCTGAACGAGACTCATATCAAGCGTGGGTGAGACAGCCCTTCACATTTGACCTTGAGGCAGCAGAAGTCAATGATGAATACCTTGACCAAATGATTGAAAATCAACAGAACTATATTCAACAGCAACTCTTTAGAACTTAACTGTTTTGGTGTCAACAAATGGAAAAGTATCCAGTTAGTGCCAAGTAGTCCTAAAGTTTTTCATACCATTTTTTGCAACATATCTTTGCAAACACTTCTTTTCTCAGATGCTAGGCATTAAAAAATAAAGAAAAGGAACACAATGTGCTGCGAAACTTATACATTCAAGTCAAGTCACATTTATTTGTACAGCCCTTAATCACAAAAATGTCTCAAAGGACTGCACAGGATTACAATGACACCATTGCCTGATCTTACCCCCAACATGCGGGCAAGGAAAAAACTCAAAACCTCAGCGTGAGGAAAAAAGAAACCTTGAGAAGGGGCCTCACAAGTGGTCATCCCCTTTCCAGGATGACCATGGTGGAATAGATCCAAATTCTACATTAAAATAGCACTTGTCAAGGTGAAGCCACGCAAATCTGGTCTCTAAAAGGCAACAGCAGAGGTCACTCTAAATTGAAGTACTAAAATTTGCGAGTTAGGCTAGGTTCACACTGCCGAGAAATCAGATTTTTTGGATGGACGCGAATTGTACACAAGCTGTTAAAGTCCGTCTGAAAGGAACATATACCCAGGCCACTTTCATATCTGATACGTATCTGATCTTTTGGACTGCGACTTCTGTGTAGACTGTCAAGACGCAATCTTGCGACATGCATGTCATCGATAGGCAGTAAACATCACTATTTTGCCTTTAGCCAGGCGAAAGAAAGCAGAGAAATCAACAACCACAGCAAACGAAAACATGTAGTGTCATGAATTCACATTCATTGAAGGTGATGACTTTTTGTAACTCACGGAAAACCTTTAATTGCATCGCAACTGGATTCACAACATGTTGCTCAACGTCAATGCTGTTAACAATAGTTGTGCTCATTGATAAAGCGATGGTAACCTCTAATGGTGGTTAAAAACATTTACATTCAAATCACACCACACGGAGAGTATCCAATGAGGGCGAAGCAAGGTTTGGATTTGATTAACATAAGGGAGGACAGCTTTCCACTGTTAACATCCATGAGTACTTCCGCAAACATGAGCACATTGCGTGTTACATCACGTGTCCTCTTCTGTGCATAGGGACTAGTTGACACAGGAGATCAAGTCGCATACAAGTCGCATTTAGTTGGCAGTGTAAATGATCCCACAAAAACATCAGATTTCACACAAAAATCATAATTGAGCATTGAGCTCTGCAGTGGGAACCTAGCCTTAATGCACTATGTTGGTTTTGTTCGGCTTGGATCATTTTGTGTGCATATGAAACTAGTGGTATTCGGTAGCTCCAACAGGGTTAAGAACCACTGGTTTCACTAGACCACCAGCTTGTTGATCCTCCCACTGCCACGTTAAAATGTTTACCTTAGCTTTGCTAACTAAAACCAGCATGCATCGGAGTGTGTGAGAGTGCTGTTGCGTCCCTCCATCTGTCTTTCCTCCTTCATCTCCTGTTGACCGACCCCTTCACATGCCAAAACTCCACCCAACCCCCATCTCCATCTTTGCACCCCCCTCATACCACCCCCTTTCTCTCCTCGCTGTCCTCTTAGCCTATATACAGGCCACCCAATCGTCTGTGCTGCCAGTCGCGATTGCCCGCTTGGAAAAAAAGCACAAGCCATCCAGTGTCTGCAAACATCCCTCTTTTAAGAAGATCAAGCACTGCCAATCTCTTCAACCAACTTAACAACTGGCAAATAAAAAAGCGAGTTTAAAAATAGCAACCAACCCCAGTGTGGAGTGAGGGAGTGAGGACAAGAAGCACTGGTGTCATGAGTTTAGGTCAGGGTCAACAGTGAGAGGGTGTGGAGGGTCGGAGGAGATAATGGCTATGCTGAATTTGCGTTTGGGGTGACCACATGGGATAGTGGCCTGGGATAATGGGGGGAAGGTGGGAGAGCAATGGCTTTTATGACATGGAAAGAATTGTGCTCAAAACATTACGGTGGGTATCCATAGCTGTGTGTTTTAGGGTTTTTGATAAAGATTTCCAATTGTAGGTGTTTCCAGTGGAGAGTGATTATTAGGTTCCCCTCACAAAAACATTGAATAATTTAATTACAAGCTAAGCAGAAGACGAAGATGCAAATGTCGAAGGTGGCCAAAACCTAGAAGAAGAAAGCGGTGGCCACGATCAAGAATGGTCCATTGGCTTGCACTAAGCTATTGTACAGCGAAAACTGTTATTAAAATAGTTGGGCAAATATGCAAGTGAGACTTGTTAGTTGCATTAAACTGCTGTGATTACCGCACTACTTTATTCAATGTCGTCCGATTCACATTTCAACTCTTTTTTTCAACATTTGTGTGTCCCTTCACCTTCTCGTTTTTATAATCCGCTAGCCACACTTTGGCTAATGATTACATGATAACACTACAGAGCCCAACTACTGTTGGGCACTATTATTTTGTAAACACTTAATATGTGTGTTACATTCACTGCGTGTGACCTGGAAGACCATTGGCACCCGGCTATTTATGGAGATTATAATTTTCGGTTATTGTTTAAATTTGACGAATATGCAAGTGTGACTCGTTTGTGGCATTAACACTCCCCCGACCACCGCACCATTATCTTCAATCTTCTTTTTTGTTAAACATTTTTAGTTAGAGGATTTAGCCCCAAATTTTGCATGCATGCCCAGTTTGTTTTCAACAAAAGGCTATCAATGATTACAAATACCACTATAACAAGACCCCCCACCCCTCTACCAGCAGGGTCTTCCTGACATATGGCAGAGGAGGTAATTCTGAAAGTGTCCTAAAGAAGCTTAATTTCATGTAAAAAATATACAAACTGCCTGGTTAGTCATTTCCAGATTACTCATGTATGTATAATAGTACATTTTCATGCAGCGAAACTTTGTGGGACTTTTAAAAGAGATAAATGATCCACGCAAAGTCCAGCTGATTCACTGAAAAAACCTCATGTGTATTCGTTGAGATTTCAGGGACAAATACATATTTTTTTTCCGTTCCCCACAATGAAAATTCCACAGTTGTATCTGTCCGTCCCTGTATAGTGTGAGTCAATGGTTTTGGCTAGCCACATACAAGTGCCTTGTAAACACAAAAGACACCGCAATGCAGCTCATTTTGGCGCGCAAAGGAAACAGGAAAATTACTTTGTTCAACTTGGTGAGGGCATTAATTAAATCATCCTTTATTTAACATCAAACTTAAAGGGGTAAACGTCAATTTTTGTAATCACATAGCATTTTCTTGCCTCAGTTATTAAATTGCTCGCAAACTGCATGTGTAATGAGTTATTAGAATGTCAGTAGTCCTGAAAACTATTCCTTCGGACAGCTCCAGAAACACAATATTCTGTTTCCGATTGAGTATTGCATGACACTAAATGTAGTGAAAGTTAAGACTCACAAGGCACGGCGTGACGGTAGAGGTTGTCTCGGATAATTTGCTGCAGTTCGTGGTCCGGCGAGGATTTCTGGAATCGCTGGCTAAGGTAGTGCTTCAGATCCTTGTTCAGCTTATTTCCTGTCATTGTGGACACACAAACAGGAAAACATGTGGTCACTGCATCCCCCCAAAAAAAAAAACCTCACTCTATAACTTTGGCCGTTGAGTCAAATAAACAGGTCGCCTTTGGAGTGTTAAAGCCGGATTGTACACTTGCCATCTCCATTTAAAGAGAGGCAGCTGATTGCAGAATCACCCTCTCTGCTTGCCAGCTCACTTGAACTCTTACTGCTAGCATTGCAGCTAGCGCTGAGAATCAGTTATCCTACCGTTTGACCATCTGGACCCCAGAAACACAGTTAGCCTGTCGGGGCACGTCTATTTGAATACAGTAAAACTATACCGGTATACCGTGCTTTACTTTTCAGTTTCGCTCCCTCAGTGATTTGCACCGTGCACTGTGTTCTGCATTCTGATTGGCTAAACAGTCTCTCTGCTTTTTCTCTGCCTGAAAATTAAACATATTCATTGAAAATAAAGTTCTTTATTGGGGTGGGACGATACGCTTTGGTCATAATTCGATCGTATCACCATGCTGAGGTGCCGATTCGATTTTTGATAATTGCGATCCTGCATTTGTGATACGATATAATCGATGATTGCGATATAATCTAATTTTCTTTCCTAAAAAACAAGCACCTTAAATCGTACACTTCTGGGAGAACAAAACATGAATGATGTACAGACAATGCACATCAGTTAGTGTCAGTTGAAATAAATTTCAACTTCCGGACTGACTGAGACAATGAGAGCAAACCATGTACAATTTGCAACAAAACGGCATGAACTTAAATGTCAACGTAACACAAATGTGGTCCTTTAGTGATCATATTTAAATTTAACATTGTTAGATAATAAAATAGAATACTTTAGAATACTGAATATGATGTCACAAAAATCAATCCCTGAGAGAAAAGTTGATTTTAAAAAGTCGACAAAAATAAAATAACGATCTTTAAATGGATCGACTTTTGTCCAACTCCAGAACAGAAGACCCTCGAGATACAGCAACGCCACCTTATGAGGTTTTCCCTTCGCATTGTGGAATAAGATGTTTTTACTGCTCCTCTTTACAGCATTTTCCCCAAAATAAAACATTGAAGTCAAGTCAATTCATGTTTATTTGTATAGCCCTTAATCACAATAAGTTTCAAAGGGTTGCACAGATCACAGACTATTACAGACTACAACAAATTATTTCCCGTGCCCAAAACCGTATAAAATTTAAGCTGTCATGCGTATGAAGTTACATATCTAATATGCCTGTCTGTTATTGGTCTGCATCATATAAATTGGTGGTCTTCAATTAGCATCATGAAAATGCCGATATGCTGTTGTCTGAACTACCTCCTACAATCCACCTCTCCTTATTTAGTTTAGAATGTAGTGTTTCATAATGACTTTGCGAATCAGCGATACAGTACTGGATTTTCGTACTGTATTTATCCACTGCTTGTCGCAAGGTTTGCAGTGATGCTAAAGGGATAAGCAAAAACACGCCAACCATGGAAACGAAGCTTGCGATAATAAAAATAATTAAAAACCACAGTTGCATCAGTAATCTTTCCAAGGAATATAGCTGTAAACAATTGTCGATCGGGACAGTTGTTAAGTACAGTGCAATCGGAAAGTATTCACAGCGCTTCACTTTTTCCACATTTTGTTATGTTACAGCCTCATTCCAAATTGTATTAATTTAATCTCTTATCTCAAAATTCTACACAAAATACTCCATTATGACAATGTGCAAACGTTTTTTTTTTAACTTTTTTTGAATTTATTAAAAGTAGAAAATTAAGAAATCACATTTACATAAGTATTCACAGCCTTTGCTTAATACTTTGTTGATCCACCTTTGGCAGCAAATACAGCCTCAAGTCTTTTTGAATATGATCCCACACGTTTGGCACACCTATCTTTAGGCAGTTTTGCCCATTCTTCTTTGCAATAAGTCTCAAGCTCAATCATGTTGGATGGGAGACGTTTGTGCACAGCCATTTTCAGATCTCTCAGAGATGTTCGATCGGATTCAAGTCTGGACTCTGGCTGGGCCACTCCAAGACATTCACGGAGTGGTTCTGAAGCAGATCTTTTGAGATCTTGTCTGTGTGCTTTGGGTTGTTGTCCTGCTGAAAAATTAACCTTCGCCCCAGCCTGAGGTCAAGAGCGCTCTGGAGCAGGTATTCATCCAGGATATCTCTATATATTGCTGCATTCATTTTTCCTTCTATCCTGACTAGTCTGCCAGTTCCTGCTGCTGAAAAACATCCCCACAGCATGATGCTGCCACCACCATGCTTCACTGTAGGGATGGTATTGGCCTGGTGATGAGCGCTGCCTAGTTTCCTCCAAACATGGCGCCTGGCATTGACACCAAAGAGTTCAATCTTTGTCTCATAAGACCAGAGAATTTTGTTTCTCATGGTCTGAAAGTCATTCAGGTGCTTTTTGGCAAATTTCAGACGGGCTTCCATGTTCCTTTTACTAAGGAGTAGCTTTCGTCTGGCCACTCTACCATACAGGCCTGATTGGTGGATTGCTGCAGAGATGGTTGTCCTTCTGGAAGGCTCTCATCTCTCCACAGAGGAACGCTGGAGCTCTGACAGAGTGACCATCGGGTTCTTGGTCACCTCCCTGACTAAGGCCCTTCTTCCCCGATCGCTCAGTTTAGAAGGCCGGCCAGCACTAGGAAGAGTCCTGGTGGTTCCAAATGTCTTCCGTTTACGAATAATGGAGGCCACTGTGCTCATTGGGACCTTCAAAGCAGCAGAAATCTTTCTGTATCATTCCCCAGATGTGTGCCTCAAGACAATCCTGTCTCGCAGGTCTACAGACAGTTCTTTTAAATTCATGCTTGGTGTTTGTGCTTTGACATGCACACCCAACTGTGGGACCATATATTGACAGGTGTGTGCCTTTCCAAATCATGTCCAATCAACTGAATTTTCTGCAGGTGGACTCCAATTGAGCTGTAGAAAGATCTCAAGGATGATCAGTGGAAAAAAGATGCACGTGAGCTCAATTTTGAGCTTCATGGCAAAGGCTGTGAATACTTATGTAAATGTGATTTCTTAGTTTTCTATTTTTAATAAATTTTAAAAAAGTAAAAAAAAAACTTGTTCACATTGTCATAATGGAGTATTTTGTCTAGAATTTTGAGATAAGAGATTAAATTAATACAATTTGGAATGAGGCTGTAACATAACAAAATGTGGAAAGGGGTTTGGGGGTTTTAAGGGTTATTGTTCTATCTTCGTTATTCATTATCCATTATCCGTTATCGGTCAGTTCATAATACGCTACAAAGCCTAGGAGCCGGGACACTTACTCTCAGCCAAAAGGCCAAGCTAAGGTCCTAGCCCTAAAGCCTTGCTGCGATCATTGCGAATGCACCGTTCCCGGAGGTACTAAAGGTGAAGCGCTGTGAATACTTTCCGGATGCACTGTATAAGAGGGCGGTTAAAACAATGTATTTTGAGGGCCTGACAATCCTTGCAAGTGGAAGTTTAAAAATCTGTTTCGATTTGAATCCTCATTTGCATTCACTCACTACTCCAATGTACCATTTCAAGTCACGTAACACCAAAGGTACATAAAAATGAATGCTTCCTTTCCATATATATTTATATACAGCGTTATTTAATCATATACTGGTAGATTACACGTAAGAACTACTAATTTTATCATTTTTATGGTTTCTATCACCATATGGCAATTTCACTTTGGAATAGACACCTCGGACGAGACTAATGTCGTATACCGGGGTTTACTGTACTTGTATTTGTTAAACAAACGCTTGAGCCTGGGAAAGGTTAATTCTTTGGTTTCAATGTATAAATGTAAACTGTATAAAAAGTATTTAAAAAAAAATGATTTCTTCTTCATGGATTTCATCTATGGATTTCCATTTGAACATAACCCACTCCGTAAACGAGGGGTCATTGCATCCACATTGGTAAGAGCATTAACATTTGAATGATTGAATAATGGCACAAATAATAGAACGGACACAATATTATAATAGTTGTGTATTTCTGCTTGGAAAGAGATATAAAGGAAATTGCATTGCTGTTGAGGCCATCGTTGGTTTTCCCGAGAAAACAGCTAGTCATAAAGACCCTGGATTCTGTTTCCATGGAAACTGTCTATGTGCCTGTGTGTTTAAAAGCGTGATTGATATTGTAAGCATAGTACAGGGAAGTTGTATGCGCTGGTAAGGAGAGTAGATATACATCCAAATGCAATTTGATATGCTTGTACATTTTTCAGCCTTTTTTAACTAGTAATAGCCTATGAATATAGGTACACGTGACTCTTTATACTAAAACCGTATTTTTTTAGATCATTTAAGGGGCCAATTCTGTTCAAACAGTACCTGGTCTGGATTTAGTGCATATTTAGTATAGTTAGCACCCAAGGACCGCATTACTTTAGTGGCAAGGTTCACTATAGCCGCTAGCACAACTTTAGCAGCTAATGCTAAATGATTTAGCAGGTACTACTGCTAGCTATTTACAAAATCACAAATGCACGCACGATTATCTTTTGGCAGTAACTTGCCTGGATGTAGGGCATATTTCCACTAAAACGTCCTCCAGCCGCGATCGGCATCGCTTTGGTTGATAGCTTGTTTATCTTGAAGTGCCACTTCTAATCGCGTTGAAAACAATGTACACAACAATATTTATTGTCATTGACTAAAGACAATAATCCTTTACTCTATTCACTTAAGCTGCTGGATTGCTTTCGCGGTTAATGATACATGATTTAGCAGCTAACTAACTAATGCTAGGTCGCTGCTAATAATAATGTTTTAGCATTAATGTCAAATGTTAGACCATGCATATTTGAATCCATTTTATTTCATTTAAAAATAAACATTGTCCAGAAGGTGGATACAGTTTCTAAGATTTTTTTGAGTAAAACATGAATTGATGAAATGTCAGAAATATGCTAATAAGGAAATATGGTAATAAGTCGCAAGGAAAATAAAGAATTGGGATGCAATCAAGATGTTTTTTTTTGTTGTTTTTTTTTTTTATCACTATTAGTCAAACTGTCTGGATTTAGCCGCTACCATCACTTTTGCATTTCATGCTAAATAATTTTACAGCTAAAGGTAGTTTTTTGTACTTTATCTGCTAATGTTACCGTTGTGGACACAGCTGCTAGCCGCTCATGATAATAATTTGGCATTAATGCCAAATGCTCATTATTTTGAGTATTATTGAGAGCTTGTGCATTTTGACAAGGTTGATCTGCTTTTTTAACTTCTGAGATTTGAATAAAAAGAGAGGGATCAGGTGGGGATTTTTAGAACAGGTTAGATTTTCTTACGACTTGACGGTTTTCTACGGTCTTCCCCTGTTCCCCTTGCAAGCTCAAATTCCACTGATGTCCTCTCTCCTTATGTTGAGAATAAACGTTGGAAAATGTTGGCCAAGGGGCCCGTAATCTGTTCATTGATTCTCTCGACCATAAACTCATCCATCGGGAAAGGTCGCTTGTCCGCCCACAGCCTGAGAGGAATCCCAGCTCCTGGCTCCAGCCCATCCAGACAAATGGCAGCAATGTAATCCTCACCACAGGTCACAGGAAAGCACTCAGGCCAACAGCGCACGGCGGGACGCGTGTGCAGACTCGGTTACTGGAAAACTCGACGATATTAAACTTTCATTTAAGCACGGCCAGCCCTGCTAGAGTAAAAATTAACTTTCATTGATTAAATGACATTTCTTTTTTTGCTTTGTTGATCTATATCGCGGGTTGGCAACCCAACATATTGAAAAAGCCGTATTGGACCAATTAAAAAAAAGGTTTGGAGCCACAAAAAACTAAATGCTTTTCTTTCTGGAGAACGACACGGGTCACGGTGGCAGCAGCCTCAACAGGGAAGCCCGGACCTCCCTATTCCCAGCTTCTTTAACCAGCTCATCCAACAGGATCCCGAGGCGATCCCAAGCAAGCCTACAGACATGGTCTCTCCAGCGTGTCCTGGGTCGTCCCCAGGGCTTCGTGCCGATGAGACATGCCAGGAGGGGTCCAGGAGGCATCCTAATCAGATACCCGAACCACCTCAACTGGCTCCTCTCAATGCGGAGGAGCAGCGGCACTTTACTGAGCTAAATTAGCACCATTAACTGTTCTCTAATTTTGATCAGTGCGTTTTCTGAAAAATATTTTTGGGGAGAAAAGCCTTTAGTCACAATGAAATGTCATTTAGCTGAGTAACAGTTAAATTTGTATTATTTTGAGATTTTTCCTTTTAATGTAGAGTTGTTTTGATCTCCACTGTAAGTATAAATTTATGTACATATACTTAAAAGATCATATTAGCAAAATAGAACATCTTTTATCGTCATATATTGCCAAAGTATCAGAACGAGACTCCGTATTTGAAGATACAAAAAAAATCAAAATAAGCAGGTTAGCGACTTACATGGCTGCACGGCCGCTATTGGGAAATGTGAAGCGCAATGTAAAGCGCTTTGGGAAGTCTTGACTTGAAAAGCGCTATATAAAAAATGCAGATCAGATCAAAATCAATATTTTTTTCCTCTAGCAGCATTCTGACTCAATACGGCCCACCACTAAAACGTTTGCCCAACCCTGACCTAAGCCTTTAGGCAACTTTTCAGTTCTTTCTAATGACTGCCAAGTAAGTTAAGGCTGTAAGCCCATTAACTACTACTACATGATAAGAAAACAATTAGGGTACTAAGTCAACAACAACATATGTACCTTGGTCTGTTTTGCTACAGCAAGAAACTGTTCATCTGTTACTAGAAAAAGTAAGTAAATAAATATATGTAGTATGTAGTGTACACGTCATTTGGTCTAGCTTCTTTCTATTCAATATATTTTAGATAGAGCTGCATTTTTTATGGGGAGCCAAAACAGCTTGTAATATTAATAAAAATGTACCTCCATAACTTTGTTAACTTGAATTGTTTTGTAACAGGGTACGCTGGGGGAAATTATTCAAGTTCACCAAAGTGTTGTCAAAAAAAGAATGTTTTACAAAAAGAGTAATGTTGTCATGTAACTATTGTAAAAAGAAAAACCCGGCACTGGCAGATAAATTTGCAAATATTAAGGATTAGTTTCCTTTTTTTTTACCTTATTTTGCTCGTATAGTACTAGTTTTTCCACTACTAGCTTTTAATAATTATAACCTAGTAACAGGATAACATAATAACAACAAGAAGTTATTTTAGAAATGCATGTTAAACTGGTAGCCCTTTGCTCTAATCAGTAACAAAAATGTATCTCCCAGCTTCAAAAAGGTTTGTGAGGTTAATCTTATTTATTCGTTATTTGATGATTACAGCTGTTATTTTAACAATTTATGATGGAACTTCTACGGTCAACAACCTTTTTGAAATTGAGAGCTAGTTTATTGCTGCTGATTAGCGCAAAGGGCTAAGAGTTCAATAAGAATTTCTTAAATAACTTCATGTTATAACTATGTTATGTTATTATCAGGTTGAGACTATTTAAACTCAACTTATAATAATTACAGTCAAAAGCTGAAACATTATGCCAGTTAGGAATCAAATTTTATAGAAAGTTGCATTGAACCATTACTGGTGAGCCTGTTCAGAACCAGTCTGCGGGTCTCAGGGGGCTACCTGATGCCAATGAGCACCACTTTGGTGGGCCCAGTTTTACAACATTCACAATAAAGTAAGCAGGCAGTAGGACTTGGCTTGTAAAGTGTCTGGCATGCTTAAAACATCCCCCACCCACCCGCAATTTACTTTTGTTCAAAGATAATTAAACAAGACAAGTCTCTTAAACGCTGCACACCTGTTACACATTTTCGTAGGAATCGGGGAGGGGGGCAACAATCCACAAAAGCTTAAGTGAAAGCGTTAAGTAGGGAGAACCGAAAAGCCAGATAGGCAAGACACCAATATTTTTGGACACAGATTAAACGTGACAGTTCTTATTTTATAATCAAGAAATGTGTTCTTGCAACTGCCAAGATCCAGCCAACTACCCCCAACCCTTCTCTTTCTAGGCCCTTTTGCTCACCAAACCAAGGCCAGACATGGCATCAGCAAGTCCATCATTGTAATTGGTCACACGTAAGGAAATGGAGGCACCAGCCCAAAAAGAATATATATGAAACTCTATCCAGCAACGGTGGGGTGGGTGGGTGCTGTGGGGGTTCTGGGAGGTAAAGAGTTTGACTGATTTTTGGGGGGCTAGCAAGAGGGGGGAAAAGCAACGATATTGTCAAATGAATCAAATTTGGTTGAGACACAAATCCAGCAACTCCATCATGTTTTTATTCCTACCAACATTGTTAGTAAAAAGGCGTTTTATGGAAAGTATAGTACACGGGTCGGGAACCTATGTCCCGCAAGCACTTTTTGAGAGTACATCGGGCTCGGAGGTAAAATACTACTTGTGCAAATTTCCTCTGTAACGTTCCAATTCTAAATAGCTTAAAGTTGAATTCGGTGCGTGCATTACCAAAGCTTAATGAGAAAACAAGCTATAATATCAATGCTTTCGAGCCATAGATTATGACTACTGAGTCAAATCTACCACTAATATTTAAACTAAATTAAACCAGATACTGTTTATCCAAAGAAAGTAAACATCATTTAATGCCAATTGGATTCCGTGTCCATAGACCTTCGCCAATATAACATATACATATAATCGCGAATATTTTTCACATTTGCAAACATTTTTCATATTTGTGATGGGGTTCTTTTACGGTTTTTAGGACAAACTGTATGTTTGTTTACTTAGTTACATACCCGCTTATACTGTTTCCCAGTCTTTGTTTTCAAAGCCTAAGAACTTGAACAAAAGAGACATTTGTCTGCTGCATTCACTTTAAATGTGTTCAAATCTTCAGACTAAAAGGGAAGCATATACATTTATCTGCTGTCTTCACTTTCAGTGTATGTGTGTGTGTTTTGAAATTAGAATATTTTTTTCTCATCTGTGCGCCCCATTTGTGCACTTTGTTCAATTGTGTACTTTATTTCTGACAAATCAAAGACTTTGCGGCCTGTTACCTCACCTGTGCATTGTTCCTCAAGAGGCTTTAACCTCACAGGTAGAAATCATGCACCGTTTAATTTGTTTTAACAAATTATATTTGTCAATCCTGATTATTTGAGTGACAACAAATAGTTTCCAGAAATTTCTAATGAAGACAGCCCTACGTGTCCATCTTAAATTTGGTTCAAGCATGAATTATGTCAAGCTATGTCAAGACAAATCAATCTCTTTAGCGAAGACTTCATCCTTGGCTGCAGTTAATCAGATAATCGGGTCTAATCGCCACTTAATTGATGCAAGCAGTGGTGGCTTTGTACAGTTAACATTCTGCATCATTCTGATCGGGGCTTAACCATATGTTCTCCTTGTCAGAGAACAGGTGGGAATAAGTCATGTGACCTTAACGCGGGGAATCTCGGATCATGGCTGCACAAACGTGTGTTATTTACCATTACCGATTCAGTTTCCAAAAGGACCATAAATTTTGTATCGTTAACAAGTTAACTGAAAACATGTTCTTATTGGTTGTAAATCAGGGTGCGTGATAAATGGTCTTCTCCTACCAATACCACAAAAAAACCTGTTTCTTGAGACCAATACAATAAACAAAACAATACCTTTTTACAAGTGCATGCTAAAAAAACACAAGGGTCTAAAAAGTAGTGTTGGAGCAACTTCAGCTCGACTTCAATACTTTTAATAATAATAGTATTAATAATAATTAATCAATAATTAGTTTATCAAAAATAACTACAATAAGAATGTAATATTATGAGCACCATAACACGGACATTGATTGCAGAAAGTGCATATGATTTCGGGGGTGTTGGGTACGTGAAAACATGTCACTTCTAAATATTATGCAATTGCTCCAATACCTTCTGTCACACATGTCTTGGCCAAATATTTGTCTGCACTTAATAAGCACACCATACTCATATGCACCTTATGCAATATCTGTCAGTATTATCGTGTTCATAACAATATTTTGTCATTGTAGTTACTATTGACAAACATAGTTTTAATCGATTGATTGATAAAGTCTCTTGTCTCTTCTAAAGGTTAGCAGTTATTGGTATTGTTCTCTAAAAGCAGGATTTTGTTGGTTATCTGTAGGAAAAATGCTTCATCATGCATTTTTCAAATTATACATAAAATAAGCAAACTTGTCATACATAGCATTGGGTTAGATAAAGTATCCAGTTCTCATGAGAAAATAAATTATGAAATTGAGCAAAATCGTCTACCATCCGTTAGATCAGGGGTGGACAAACTACGACCTGTGAGCCTGCAGGCTATTATCTAGCCCACCAAACCAAAATTAGCAAAAATACTAATACAATATATTGTTTTGTCCACGGCTCCCCTTTAATGATGTGAATGTTATGACTTCTTTTCTTTGTATTTGTGTTATATTTTTTAGTGTATGGTATTTTTCTAGATAGTCATCACCCAAAAACTACACTTTTAAATGCATATTATTCAACCATCCAGTATCTGCACCGCTTATCCTCAGTAGGGTCGCGAGGGTGCTGGAGCCCATACCAGCACATGCATTGCTGAGGTATCACAGTGGGTTGTTTTTTCCTCTAGTCCCGCCTCTCTACCATTTTTTTTTTACACCTGCAACTAAAGAGTTAATCCTATCGCTGTGCAAGATTTTCTGATTTGTGATATGAGATAAAACAATTTGAAATTTAAAAAAAAACAATAAATATATATACATAAATAAGTGAAATGTTGTGTAAAAGGGGTAAGGATTTTTTCCGGTACATCTATCCATTCATTTTCTTCCGCTTACCGGGGGTCAAGTCACAGGGGCAAGGAATCCTAGACCTTACTATCCCCAGTCACTTCATCCAGCTCATCAAACAGGATCCAAAGGCGTTCCCAGGCCAAACCTAGAGACTTAGTCTCTCCAGGGTGTCCTGGGTTGTCCCCAGGGCCTCCTGCCCGTGGGACATGCCAAGAACACGTCCCAAGGGAGTCATCCTCGTCATATACCCGAGCCACCTCAGCTGGTTTTTCTCAATGCTGATGAGCAGCGGCTCTACACTGAGTCCCTACCAGGTTACCGAGTTTCTCACATTACCTTTAAGGACACCCTGCGGAGGAAACTCTTTTCAGCTGCTTGTATCCAGGATATTGTTCTTTGGGTCATGACCCACAGTTCATGACTGTAGGTGAGGGTAGGAACCTAGATCGATCGGTAAATTCCTTCTTCACCACAACAGACCGGTACATGGTCCGCATGACGGCAGATGTTCCACTGATCCGTCTCCTATTCCATGTTACCCTCACTCGCGAACAAGAGCCCGAAATACTTGAAATCCTCCACTTGGGGCAGGATATCATCTCAAACCTGTTAGGAGCATGCTACACTTTTCTGGCTGAGTACGATGGTTTTGGACTTGGAGGGGCTGACTTTATTCTGGCCACTTCACACTCGGTTGCGAAACGCTCCAGTCAGAGCTAAAGATCACGGCTTGAGGAAGCTAAGAGCACCACATCATCTGCAAAAAGCAGTGATGCTGTGCTGAGGCTTCCAAACTGGATCCCTTGCCCGCCAAGGCCCCGCTTAGAAATTTTGTCCACAAAAGTTATGAACAAATTGGAGATAATCGGTGAACCTATACCCTCGAAGCACTCACCACGGGTTTCCATGAGGAACACGGATGAATGCGTTCTCCAAGTCAAACTCCCATGCCCCCTCGAGGACCCGGCAGAGTGAATCCGAGATTCAACTACCCGACGGACCTTCCCTCTTCACTACATCTATTAAAAAATATTCAAGCTCAGGTTCCAGGAAAGGCGTGCAAACTATAATGAAAAAAAAAAAAAACACACACACACACACAATAGCTCACCCTGTAGGAGATTTTGAGGAAAAGGGGCAGATGAACTTGTCCTTCTAGAACCCCTTCACTAGGCACATCCAACTGCTAAACGGAATTTGCTATTCTAATAAGCACTTACACAAACACACCACATGGACAGTCAGCAAGCACGCCTGCCTGCATCTGATGTGGCTTCAAAGGTGGTCGAAAATCCTCAGTATCCAAGAGAGCTGGCTTTGAAGGAGTTAATACTACCTAAGACTCTCAAATGTGTAGCTTTTACTGCAGGAATTGGCTGCTGTATCCATGGCAACAGCTGCCAGATGAGGAAAAACACCGAGGTGGTGGTTATCAGTGGTCATAGTCTGCTGCCACCCTGTGGACTTATGAGTAGGTACAAAAACAAGACAAAGAGGCACATGACTTATCGGATTTTTGAGTGGTGACGTCATTACTATGAATAGTATAAAATTGTTTTTATTGTCATTGATTGCAATCTAGCGTACATTGTTTACAACGAGATTAGACCATGATAAACATGTAAGATAATTATTTAAAGAAATAAATTAAGATTAAATATTAGAATAAAAAAGGCAATATTTATAAGGTAGTGCTTTTAAATGCATCAGAACATAGTGCAATGACATAAAGCAGCAATATTGAGCAGAACTAAGAATAAATAAATAAAATATGAATATTAATTTTCCTTAACATGGGCAAGATGTTTATTTTCATACAGTTTTGTGTGCTTGTTTATGGTGATGATGATCTCTGAGCCTGTTAGCCCTTGTTTTTAGGGACCTGTACCGTCTCCCAGAAGGCAGCATGTTAATGAGGTGGTGGCCAGGGTTAGAATTTTTTTTTATCAATAATGTAGTCAGCATGTTTTTTCCCTCACAATCTTGATTGCATGTTTAGGATGGTGAGACAAAACTCTAAGCCTGTTAGACATGTTTAAGAGACCTGTAGCAATTGCCAGTGGGCAGGATGTTAAAGAGGTGGTGGCGAGGGTAAGAGAAGTTCTTAATAATGTTATCAGTATTTTTTTCCTACAATCGTGTGGTCACGTCGGTTGGGCAGAGAGAAGCTGCTATATTTCTGGCTGAAATGATGACACTGTATGGTTCTTCTGTCTGCTGCCGTGCACCTAGTATGTTTGCCACTGTGCTAGCTAAACAAAATCCTCCAGACTGGGTAGAGAGCATCTGATTATATTTGAGGCAGGGGTAATTACTCTCCGTAAACAACAGAAACCTCAAGATTACAACTTTGTGAATTTTTAATAGAGAAAGCTCCCAATATAGTCAGTCTTTTGTGAGAACTGTACAAGAATCGACACTGAATTTGGAATATCTGATAATTACCCCAAGAGACTAATATAACAGCCTAGTAAATCATCCACTGTTTATCCTCACTAGCGTTGCGAGGTAGCTGGAGCGGAGAGCAGGGGACACCCTAAACTGGTTGCCAGCCAGTAGCAGGGCACACAGAGACATACAACCAATCACACGCTCACTCACACAATTTGGAATGCATGTTTTTGTAATGTGTAAGGACACTGGAGTGCTCGGAGGAAACCAGATTTGGGAAGAACTAACCAACACTGCTCAGATGTAGGTAGCAGGAATTAAACCCTCTGCACCATGGGCTGACGCAATAGCCACTCAGCCACCGAGCCTCCCCCAAGTAAATCATTACAGATCTGAATTTATCTATGACATTAACTGTGACAAAAAAGTCTCAACAAAAATAATCTCCTTAATGTAAACCTAATGATGTGATTGTGGGTTGACGCATTAAGCCAGTCAGAAGCTCGTACTTAGAAGGTTAATGATAGCTTCAATGTAAAGCTTTCGTCACTGGCTGACAATATTTCAACAGATCATCCTAATGTGACGATTTGATTGGCCGCCAGATTTAAAACAGGCCTGCAGCTAATAACCCGGTTCAACATACTATAAATGTCACCACAGGAGACTACTCATGCACTTACAATTTAGGCCTATTTCCAAGTATCTTTATTTTCTTTAGTCATTTATAACATGTTTATCCTGGCGTGTCATGTGAAATCTCGTTGTAAACAATGTACCCAACGTTGTTTTTTAATAACAAAGACAATTCTATTCTATTCTGTAAATTAAATGGGTGAGGGGCTGTTTTGGAAGGGGTTCATGCGCACTACCACAAGGGGGCGTATGTCACTTAGCATGTTGAGGCAGTGATCACCTTTTTTACTTCTGTAATTGAGTACAGTGGTTTACAGTACATTAGAAGAGAAAAAGTAAGAATTTGAAAATATTTATGGGTAAAAAAAATGACGTTTTCACTGAATAAAGATCTCAAATAATCATCACTGAAACATTTGGAATAATTTGATGGAAGTCTTAACTAACAGCAAGCAGAAAAAGAAATGCTGCACAAATGTTACCATAAATTTAAAACAATTATTATTTATTACCTTTTATTATTATACTCAGTTGTTTTTTGGGTTATGTTCAGTAGTTTTTGTTCCGTCATGTTATGTGTTTTGGTGCTTCCTGTGAAATTTTACTCTCAAAGATGATGTCACTGAGTTTTTGGGAGGATGCAAGGAAACTCGAGCTTCCAAAGCTTTGTGGAATTATTTTTTCGCTCTGGACTAGGTATTTTCTGCTTTCTCATTGCCTTTAATGCCTTTCTTCCGGTTAATTCAGACTTTACCGTCTCGCCGGCATGGCACTCTGGTTTTTGATATATCCACGTATAGGAATATGTTCTTTGCCGTATAACTTTCATGTTTTGCTCAATTAGATACAGTTAGTATTCTAACATTGTGTTTCATTGGTTCGTCATCTAGGCTGTCTCAATATTATTTTCTCTGCGAGAGTGGATATCCAACGTCAAATTCCTTCATGGTTTGTTCAGTTAGAGTAAGTTTGCATTCAAACTAAAGGTAAGATCTTGGGCCCGGGCACGAACCCGAATTTGGGGTTCGGGTTTAAAATGCCAGTCAGTTTTTTTTCCCCCAAAAAGAAATGTTCATCCTTGGTGTTTGGGTAAAAAAAACGCTTCTATTACTTCTTCCGTTCCCCTCACGTCACACATCATTTCCGCTTCTTGCCAATAGCTTACAAGCTTTAAATACTTTCTTTATTTTTGGTCAAACATTTTACTAATTGCAGCTTGTAGTCTGCAGAAAATAATTTTCTTTTCTGTGCCCTTTTGTTAAGTTTTACTTTTGTTGGCTGCACGTCGCCAAAATGTTCAATTCAGGACCAAACCGTTTTAGCGCTGCACTTGCAGTGCACACTTGATTTGAGGGACTCCGCCCCAAGTAAACCCCAAGCTGCGTAGGTCAGTCAAAACGCACAGTTTGGCACTGAAGTACGCACAGGACAAGTAAACTTCGTGTTCACTTTGGCGGCAAAATAAAGCTATGGGTTTATTTCGGGCTTGGTTATCAAATCGAGTTAATACGTCGGGTTTGGGCAGATTTGGGTTTATATATCCGCGGCCCGGGTCGGGTTGGGCTGAATTTCTTGGGCCCGATCCTACCTCAAAATCAAACATATCCTGCACTACAGTCCTTTCATGGTTTTGTTTAGTTAGAGCTTGTTGGTATACGAACCTTATGTAATTGTTCTATCTACACCTGATGTTCCCTGCGTATTTGTGCTTTTGTGTTTTGTTTTTAGTTAGAACCAGCTAGCTTGTATTCCACCATAACATGCATTTTTCTTTCAGGTTTTGTTCATTTAAATTGAGTTGGTGCTTTGATATTATGCAGAATGCTGTCGTATTTGAGCCTATGTTAGAGAAGCTTTAATGTCTTTGATTTTTTTTGAATCCTAGAAAATGTCTTAGTTTGTGTCTACATGTACTGGATCCTGAGAGCTGGTTTGTGTTTTGGTGATTATTCTGTTTTTAATATTGGACACCTGCAAAGGAGATTGGATAGAATGCTAGTTTGATATTTTAATTATTAAGCACTGTTTACATCATAGTCATCATCGGCCACTAATCTTGCCATTCTTTGAATTCCACACCCTCTAGGTAGGATATGATGTTTGTAACCTAACATATTTAATAAAAAAGAAAGGGCTAGGGGGGTGCCTTTTAGCAAATAATATGAATTTGGCATTGTAGCATCCCGGACGCTAAAGTGGAGCTACCTGGGGCTACCGGAGCTACCCGGCTACAGCGCTGTTAGACAGAGACACGAAAGCCTGCGGGAAGCGGAGATGAGGTGGACTCGCTAACACGAAGTGGTGTATCCCTGGGCACAAAGATTTCCATCTGCTGCAGGGACGTCGAACTTTTGGACTGGCGTGTGACGTCATCCACTATGCCGTGGCTAAACTACAACAAAGGAGACTGCTGGAAGTGTCAATTTCCCTGTGGGGATGAATAAAGTATATCTATCTATCTATCTATCTATCTATAGGGGTGGGGGGCTACAGTCTTCTCCTTTTCTTCTTGCAACTTTAAAATTCATAGATGTCTTTTCTTTTTGTCTCAAGTGTCTACTAGATTATAAACTCATTAGTTCCATATGAGCTCCCATTGTTTAAAATCCCACCCTACATCCTTTCTTTCGCCATCTTTAAAATCACTTAATCAACGTCTTAATCGTACTGCTGAGTCTTGGACTCTTCATCGAGCATTTCTTGTCTCTCCACTGATTATGTAATCCCTAGCTAATGACCCTCCCCTCCTCAAACTCATTTATTTTTCCCAGCAGCACCCAAATACCCACCTCCAGTCATCACCCTGCAAATGGAAGACCGCTCTCATGCCATCATAGGGCACAACTAACTGACCCACTTTTTTCCCGATCGTCCGTCACTCTGTCACACACACTGCTGACTCAAGACCCGCTCAAGCTGTTGAGCAAAAAAAGGGAAAAATAAAACATGTTCATGTGCATGAGTGCATTTGGCAACGCATGCATACAAAAGGGAATCAACTCCACATCTGTTTGCCGGGTCTAATTTTAGAAAGAAGATGGGAACTCAAACGCCTAATCACATGAACGAGCATAAATGCAGATTAAAGAGATGACAACGTGTAAAGAAGGTGCATCACTTCCATGTGAAAAGCTTTACCCCTTACTTTTGCCATTGCCATCATATTTTTACATCGATAGGCACTCCTGTCTCTCATCTGAGAAAACATGAAAAAAACTACAGAAATCAACTTAAAAGCAACCATAGATCTGTTGTGTACGACAGTGTTGTGGGCTAATGTGGGAGCAGTCACTGCTGATTACATCCACAGTCCTTTCTAGGTCAGCATCAGGCTACAGTCATCCAGAACTGCAGTCCTCAAAGCCACACGCATGTGCATACACAGTAATTAATTTGTTGTATTCAGAATATAGAGTAAAAACTAATATATTAAATATTAAGAAATATTATTTTTTCAAATTTTGTCAGTGTTTTTATTTAATATTATTAATTTATTTATTCACTATCATTGAAGTTACTAACATTATAAATGTATTTCGTATTAGTTTTAGAATAATTACAATTATAATAATTATTGGAACTTTTGTTATTAGCTGTATTTTTTTTTAATTATTTGTAATTGAATATGAACCAAATATAGTTATTCCGTTTGTATTTATACTTCTTTATTTTATAATGTTTTTACTTGTTATTATTTTTATATTACTATTCTTTTTTATTATTACTTGTGGTTATTTTGTTATTTTTACAACTTATACTTAGTGTTCATATAAAATAATTATGATAATGTTTTATGGGGTTTGTTTAAACTGTGATATGTTTAATAGTTAATTCATTTGTTTTTTATTTGTTGTTATCATTATTATTTTTGTTATTTTTGTAAGCTGTATTTGTATTTATATTTTTATTATTTGTAATCATAACTGTTGAGGTTTTCTATTTATGTTTTTTAATTCATTGAGTAACTCATCATTAGTAGTATTGAATTACTATGTTGTATCTATTCACATCAATTTATTGTTGACTATTTTTGATGACATTAATAATAATAATAATAATAATAGTTATTATAATCATAATCATTGATATTTTTGTTAAGTTTTCATCATTACATATCTAGTTCTTTCATATATTTTATCACTTTTACGTCTAAAATTCTGCAGCGAGGCTTTAAAATAAGACAGGAAAGTATGATCACATTACCCCAATCTTAGTTAATCTGCATTGGCTCTATGTTAGCTTAAGATGTGATTTTAATGTTTGATGGTATTATACAAAATCATGCATGGACTTGCGCCCTCATATCTTTTAGATTTAATTTCCCCCTATGTTTCGGCCTTCGCTCTGAAAATGCTGGACTACTAGTGATCCCAAGAGCCAATAAGAGAACCGCATGTTCGAGAGCCTTCTCCATCTCCAGCCCCAGTGTTGTGGAATGCTCTTCCCCCTGAGATTTGAGCTGCAACCTCGGTGGAACTGTTTAAATCTAGGCTTAAAACACACCAATATTCTATAGCTCATGAATGACCTATAATTCATGTTGACAATATGTGTGGGTTATTTGTTATTACAACATCCATTGAAGCCTGGTCAACATGGAAGGGGGATTACCTCATGTGCGGCCCCTTCTCAAGGTTTCTTCATTTTCCTCATGTTGAGGTTTGAGTTTTGCCTTGCCCTCATGTAGGTTTTAGATCAGGGGATGGTGTAATAATAGTCTGTGGTTTGCAATAATCTGTGGTCTGTGCAGCCCTTTGAGACTCCTTGTGGTTAAGGGCTGTACAAATAAACATGACTTCACTTGACTTTTCAGGAGTATTATTTATATTTAGTATTCATTAAATATATGAACAATTTAACAGGTGCTGGCACCGTGTGGTCGTGTTTGCATGAACATGAGTTAAAACTACAACACTGACAGTCTTTTAAATTAGAAATACTAGTACAGTTATAGAAATTAAAACACATGATACTATCTAAATAGCAAGCAATCTCAATATTTATTCATCCACTGCCATCCTCACTTTAAGCTCTTTGACATCTTTAGCCGTCCATGGCAACCTAAGACGCATCCATCTTATTTACATTTCTTTTTTGGCAGCGAATAAAGGTTGAATAAAATGAAAATTCAAAAGCAAGCTCCATGCATAAAAGTATTAAAAACAATAAATAAATAAAAATTAAAGAAGATCACATACATGTAAGTTACTTGCAGGACTTATACAGAAATATCTTGCCAGTAATGGAAATTTATGATTTTTTTGAAAAAGTTATGGAAGTTATCTTTCAATTGTGCACACTGCCTGGGACTCATGAATACATGCAGCCCCCGAGAACCAACGTTTGAGGCCGTATTTGATATAGTCGCATTACTGTGAACATAGACATATCCATATGTTTAATGTTTATGTGAAGAAATGTAAAGCTCAGCAAAGCAAAAAAAGCTTGTGGTGACTGTGGAGCTCAGCAATTAAAAGCAAGAACCTGTTGGAACTCAGCCGGGTGTATTCCGCCAGTTTTTACTGAGTCAGCCTTAATCCTTTGCTGATGCCTTAAACCACGTCACTGTGATGACAAATTGAGGCAGGGACGTACCAGAATCACAAATGTCCATTTAAAAGTTCCTAACTATTTTGTGTGAATATGATCAAAATCAATTCTCATGCATAAAGACTATATTACTGTATTTACAGACCCCAGAGCACATCCAAAAAACAACCATTTATCAATCAATAAATCTTATTGCAAAACGCAGTTGTATAACAATGGTGGCAACGGTGATCAAACCGTATAGCAAAAGATGACCACCGAATCCAGACCACCATGACGCTAGGGACATGTATGTTGTTCTCAATTGCATAACATTAGATTTAAAGGAAATCGAACCCGGATCGCAGCAGGGAGAGCACCATATCCTAATAACTAGACCACTAGGGACATATACAACGCATTAAAAGACATAAGGTCTCATCTCATTGCCACAGTACGGGATGTGTTCGAGAAAAGAGGAATCAAAAAGTGAATCAAAGTCAGTATAACAATTTGCTTCATATTATAAGCTCAAATTATGCATCCTAAGTGAAAGACATTTTGAATACTTGTGGCCATGCGTTTATTAACATCTTTCAGGACCATCTAATTATTTTCTACCCTCTTCATTCAGTTACGAACAACCGAAATACTTGCAACAGTGCCTTTCTGTTCATTCAGTTCAGAATCGGATGCGATACGATACTGTATTTCAGTGGTCCCCAACAACATCTGCAATTTGGTACCGTGACTAAAAATAGGGTGATGAGATAATACTTAATGCTTTTTAGAGTGTCTTCTGTATCCCTAAAGGTCTAGTGCTATGGTTCCGAAACTTTTGCAGGCTGGCGCCCCCTTTGCTCTCCAGTGTATTCCTAGCGCCCAGTCCAATTGTAGATGCACCTTTTTCGTCTTTTACTTGTGATCCTTTTTGACATGCCGTGCATTGTAATACGTGATCATTTTTAAGGTGCTGGTACAAATGACTTGTTTTTCCTCTGGACCTAGCGACTACGCGAAAGCAAATTCGGCAACGGGCGTTTTCTTCTGTTCCACGTCCGCTTCGTCAAAACAAAAATAGGTCCAAACAAGTGATGTACCGCAAGATTCGTTTCTTTCTCATTTGTTGACTCTGTTTAGTCCGCCATGACACTCAATGAGCTCACAAGGTGGGTGTGGCACAGTGTGGTGTTTGCAAACTTTGAATCGAATTGATTGGCTTGTGCTATGATTAAAACTTGCCTTTGATTGGCTGGCGCTTTTAAAACTCGAACAGTAACAATTGTGGTTGGCCAAAACTCCAGCACTCACGACAAAACCTTAAAAAAACAGCAGTGCTTTGAGGTTTCACACCCGCACTACGTTTAAACTTATGACTTTGACTTCGGACTGCCGCCCCCCTACCGTCCACCTCCCGCCCCATTTTTCCTCACCGCCCCCCCAGATCTTTTCACAAGGTACTGACATTTGAAGGGGGTCCCGAGTTTTAAGTCTTGCTTCCAACAAGACACTTCACAAAATAAATTCTAAGAGCTTTCCATAAATATGTTGAAGAACCCATCAAAACTATTTTGTTTTCATTTTTATTAGATGTATACAAGTGAAACAGTACTCAAATTAGAACAAAGTTGGGATTTTTTATTTATTTAATTCTGCACCGTGTTTTACGTACTAAGAGACATACCAGATTAGAAAGACCCACCTTCAAAATGGTCTTTTATTAAATATTTTTCATATATAAGGCACACTGGGCTATTGGGTGCTCAAAATTAAGACTAATCTAAGGGCTTTGGTTTCATAAAAAGGGCGGGGGAAAACTATTTAGTAGAACATAAAATAACATGATACAATCCGGTTTGAAATCTTGCCAAACTAGATTCCTACTATATGTTGCACACGCTATTCAAAACTTTTTATTTTTTTGTGACCAAGTAAAAGACAAAAGAAAATTTGCTTCCATTTGTTGTTGCTGGATGCTGCTGGAAAAGTGAATTTCCCTTCGGGGATGAATAAAGTATCTATCTATCTATCTATCTTATTTGCATTGCGCATTATCTATTGCATTGATTGCACATGGAGAAGAGGAAGTAGTTTCATCTGTGCTGTGTCTATGCTGTTAGTTTAGTACAATTGACAAAAAAATGAAGTTGATCCTCTTAAAACTAAAATATTCACTAAATGGTTACCGTATTTAGTAGTAGTTACACAAGTCCAATTTTATTAACAGTATTTTGGGCCTATACGGCACATGAGATAATTCGTTCTACTTGCGGATATCTGGAACATTTTTTGTGTATTAAGTGCGCCCTATAGTCCAGAAAATACAGCCGAGCCTATTTTGTCAAACTGCAGTAATTCAATGGCAATTGTAGGAAGTGCATAATCACTCAAACCGAATAAGTAATGCAAATATTAATAAAAACAAATAAAATACTATAAAATACTGTGGAAAAAAATGTTTGTTTTTTGGAGATTTGAAAAAACAAGATTTACATTTAAAGAGTGTCAAGAGAAACAGGTTTAGGGTCGAATAGTGCAGGCACGAGATGAAACGGAGGAAAAAGAGAGCGTAAGGTAGAAGAGTTAGGTCTAGCGCCAGGTTAGGCGGAAGAATCTGCTTTGTCGACAGAAACTATACGCATGACAAATTACCTAAAGCCAAGTCCTCTGTCACGGTATGCGTTAGGTAAACACCCGAGTGCAGATTTTCTCCAGGAATTGATACTGATGGCAATAGTTACATACGTCAGCTACAGATTATTTCTCTTATGTATTTAAAACATATTTACATCTTCATGTATCATGTATTCCATACTACTTGTACAAATTTTCTGCTCTTAGTTTTTTTATTCCTAAAATGTATTGGTCACATATAAAAATCCTTAGACAAATCACGGTACGCGGGCCACATACGGGCTTTTTAATCCGGCACGCTGAAAATTAAGTTAATTTTAAGGTTAAAAGTGGTTCTTAGACAATGTTAACACTTAAAAATATCCCTGCAAACAAACAACAAAGTTGAGAATATTAATGGCTTTATTGGAGAAGTTTGGTATCAAAATATCTAATATTTGTAAATGTGCTAGCTTTACTAACATAAGCGATATTAGCTTTCCAGCCCATATAAACAGCCACTTGACGTGATCAAGGAGATATTGCGTTAAGTATTCTGTTGTCTTCTCTTTCATTTTACACATGGCAGTGTAAAAAGAAATTGTAAAATAGTAAACAAAGAAAATACATTTTATCTAATCTACAAATCAAAATGCAACACATACATACTTTTCTACTAAGATAAATACGACATTAAAGTAGTAAGGAAATTTTAAGAAACACTTCATTAAGTGACAGTGTTTATTACATTGATTGTATTGATCACTACTACCAAAAATGAGTGCCAAATAGTACAAGAATACAAAGTACGGAGACAAAGTGTGTTTATATCACAGTTAATGTATATTTCCTTCTTTTAAAATCAATATTGTTTTAGATGATGTTTTCTAACCACTAGGATGCACTAAATAATACATACTTCTCCTTTAAGAAAGCATCAAGTATATAATACCTGACATCACTCACAGTGTTACTAATCTGCATTGATCTCATGGGAAACATGACTGTATGGGTTTGAAGTACTTGTACAACACGGAGAATGCTCAACACAAAACTCGTTCCATACGAGAACACAATGGGAAAAGAGACCGCACAAGTGTGTTGCAGTTGGCATTAATTCACTGTACATAAACAAAGTGAAACACAGTAACAATCAATTAAGTGATAACAGTCAACATTTTGGATGCATTGTTTTCAATTTTCATAAAAAATGCGTATTTCGTAAATTGCTATTAACCGGCGTAGTACACTACAAAAGACTCTATGAAACTCCCCTTATTAATGAGAGCCAAAATTGTATGCTTCATGTCATTCCGCTTGTTGCATTGAAATTTACGTTAACAAGAGACAACCAAGAAAGGAAGGAAATTCATGATGTATCAAAAGAAGAAGAGCAGCTCAAGAGCAAATGCAAAATCAATAACTCAGACGGATGTGCTGACTGGATCTAATCACATTCACATATTGACTTCAACTGCTTGGATCTGCTTCATTTCTTCTGTAGTAAGAATAAAAAAAAAGTGCAGATTCAGCAGAAAGCCAAGTCACACAAAAGTTTCTAATTCACTGACATTAACAACTATAGACATTGAAAAAAGAAAGATATTTAACGGGATTGAATAATGGAAACCACAAGTTGTATCCATTTACAGGAGACGACATTAGGTACACTGAAAGACTACTATGTGTCAATCATTCACTTCAAAATTATTTTGCTTAGTAACTGATATCCACTCACAATTTCAAAATAAATCAGCAAGTGATTATTTGAAAAAAAAAACTGTTTGCCAAAGCAAAAAGCCGACAATACATGGCAAGACAAAGTTACGGATGAAAATGTAGGTATGGGGGCTCCAGGCTTGTTTTATTTCTTCATTGAGACAAGGTTTGTACACATTTTTCATGGCAAATTCAAGCTCCTTTGAAAGACTTACAAAAACCATTTGTAATGTCTACAGCAGGGGTCGGGAACCTTTTTGACTCAAAGAGCCATAAAAGCAAAATATATTAATTTTATTTTGGGAAAGAGCCACACCATATATTATGAGACAAATTTACTAAATTGCTAAACCCGCGCCCCAGACAAAAGCTTAGTCTTCAGCACATTTATTTTTGATGATTTGATAAAAATTATGAAGAGAATAATGCCAGAGCCCGTGTCCCAAAATCAACAAACATACCACTTTAAACTTGTGTCTTTCTTGCAATTACTCAAGATCCTTTTTTTCATACATATTGGTTTCAAAACCAGATGTAAGCAGTTATTTTGTAAAAACGTCACATTCTGCAAACAGGGAGCCTGATGTGCTTATCTATGGCGCAGACGGCGTAGGGCGAGAGATGGGAGGAAGTGCTAGCACTTTTTGCATAGCTCCACCCATCCCTCCCACTCACCCAATCAAAAAACTTTAAGTTCTCTTCCGGTGTTTTGGCGTATTTACAGTGTGTTCGTGGATTCATCATAAGGTATCTGAACACTGAAGACAGATAATATAGTGAGGTTTTATATAACGGATTCTTTAGCGATGTACAGCCAGAACGATTTTTTTTTTTCGTGTGACACCTTGACTGTAAATTGTAGTGAAAAACGTGCCCTATATATTCTGCCAAGTACTACTTCAATGTCAGCTTTGGTTTGGCTTTGTGTGTTTCTGAACAGGATTAGTAGCTTACGTTTTGGACGAAATGGAGAAAATTTGCATGCAATCAAATTTGTCTCCGAGCCACAGGTACTCATAGAAAGAGCCATATATGGCTCGCGAGCCATAGGTTCACGACCCCTGGTCTACAGTATCATTGAAAGAAGAAAACCAGTGTAAATCATGTATTTTGCAGAGCCACAAATATACCCGCGATTTACATATGCAGTTTTTAATCTTGCATGTGCATTTAACAAGACATATGATTTTTAAAATGAGTAAATTGTGAATATATTTAGGGATCTGACCAATATGTGTGTAAATATTTTGAGACAAATCTCTCCCTATATAAGTGTTGAGAAAAATGACAGTAATATGTAGCTTACATTTTCAGTTACAGGAAGTTATTCTTATTACATTTTACCACTGGGAAACACTGCCATAGTTATTTGCTTGGCCCACGATAAATGTCCATAATTGATACATAATCCTTGCACCTATACACATTTCATAGTGCCCTGTTTAGGTGTGGCATACACCTGTCCTCTTGGGCGTGACCCGTAGGAGCGATGATGCTTCATAGGACAATACCATACAAACTAATGCTTGCTGCTGTTAATCACGAGGAAAGAAATTGCAAAGCGATGCCACCAGAGAGCAGTGTCTGCATCAGACTTGTTGTGAAACATGGCAACAATTTCAAGCATTTACAAGTACTTCACCCAAAACTCAAGCAGTGTCAATTTTTAGAAATGCAAAAATAAAATTAAAGGCTTTTTTAAAAAAAAAAAAGAATTAAGCACCTGTATGAACCCTAGTGGGAGCTTGGGGAGTTAATGATCAGACAAAGTCCTGGGACTAATCAGAAGCTGTAGCATTGACTTCAGCAACATTCCATCCAAAGGCCCCAAGATAACACTACTGAGAGGCTGCAGGGGCTTACACGGGGGGGTTTACTTTGGAAGCTGGGGAGATTGAAAGAGGGGTGGAACAAAGCCACACTTCTCAGCTTCAAAAGGAGAGAGATAAACATCACTCAATGCAGACACGAATGCCACATGAAAGGTATTAAGGGGTGTGGTAAGGAAGTGGCGTGTGAGGGTGTGAAGTGGGGGTATGTGATGGGGTAAAATACAGGCACACCTAATACAAAGAATAATATTTCTTTACGTTCCGTGCAAGGGAGAAAAAAAAGAGACAAAAACTTTATCTAATCCAACTATATATAATATCTTGATCGTGTCAGTAGTTGATATTTAAATGATTTGCACGCAAACATACACACCGTTATTTCCAGACTCTAACAGACACCTGACTTTAAGTTGCAACCAATACAATTTTTAAAAAGGAAAAAACATTTTGTACTTGGATAACCCGCACCTGACTATAAGTCGCATGTGCCCACATTGAAACATATAAAAGTTAGAGTAGACGGTACACAGAAATAGTTTGCAAACTTTTACTAACTAACACTCACGGGAAAAAGGCTCGGAGACAGCAGTACAGAAACACAGTAAAAAAAAACAGCAGCAATAAAAGTAACACAGCATCAACAGGGCTGGTGAGAAAAGCACACACGAGTAGAAGTCACTGAGATGCAACACAAGTACCAATGTAAGAATATTTAATGTATCATTAACATGGGCAAAATATAATTATTTTTGTATTGGCAACTTTGTTATTGAAGTTAAAAAAAACACATTTATATCAGCACTTAAAGTCTTTATTTGTTTCTGAATACATAAAACATACATTTTCAGATATTTAACAAATGAAGCGGACTACAATAGACCAGGTTATGACGTCCCTAGCTTACAATATTTCACATTACAATGTGTAATACGATGGCATGGCATTTTCCCGACCATATGACATCAACAAATCATCTCATGTGCCCAAAAACTTAAATTCAAACGAAGGTTTGTGCGTATGCCTGTGAGAGTTACATGCCTCATGGATCTCTATGATGATTGTCTGCTATTGGTTAACATTATAAAAGATGCTGGTCTGCTATTAGTTTGCGTCACGGCTTAATGAAGATGTCAATATGTTATTGGCAGAACTCATTCCCACAATGCTCCCATTCCCTTTCACTGTTTATTTCAGAATCTCATGTGACAAACATGTTTGTTTAGCGATAGGTCACCATACTTGTAGTATTGCAAAAGGAAATAGCAAGAATATGATAACCATGGAAATACAACTTGAGATTATCAACAAATATAAATAAGGCACACACATTACTACCCTAGGTAAGAAATATGGCCTTAACTAATTGACTATCAGGGCAATAAGAAAAAGCAGGCGATTATAGGATTCAAAGAGCATTACAATGTTTGCAACTGAAAGGATCTTTTATCAATATTTAGTGTCAAACACAGTCCGAGCAATAAGACATTTGGCATCAGAAATCTCGGGCCATTTGTCTCTCCCCTTGTAATTTGTCCTCACTGATGTTCCAGCATGACATTTTCATCCGGTTTGAAGTAAATCCAACAGGCATAAAGTATTTTGCAGAACATAAGACATGATGTTGAGCGTGGTGGTTCTAGGGTTACTATAAATCTCTTCAAGATGTTTGAATCATTCAGGGGAAATAAATATTAAGCTTAGTGGGGGATCTGCGGGCTACAGTCAAAGGCAATAAAGCAGCCTTGATTTCTTTTTTGTCGACGATTCCAAGTGGCCAAACGAGAAATCATCAATTAAACATCACATAACCATATAATGACCACAAATATTGGACAACGCTTAAAGAGAAAATAAGTTTAAATTATATAAAAAAAAAAAAAAATTACTAAACATAATTGGAACGGAAATTCTTGATGGAGCTTTTTGTTATCCTGCACAACTCTTCAGTTTCAGCCTACTCCCTTTGGGCTTATGATCATGTGTTGAATTATTGTATTATACAGCTGAGTGCGGAAATTACGTTTTTCTCTGTGTTTATTATATGCTAATGTTGTTTTGTGCTGTGCACAAAGAAGACAAACAAGCAAACAAACAAACCTTTGTCGTTATAAAGCGAGGTTTTAGCTTCCATTTATTGTAATTCACTACTGTGCTCCCCGAAATATGTATTACTTCTAACCTTGTACTGTTGTATATTTTCTATTTCACTATTTTGGTTTGGTTTACAAGTTGTTTCTTTAAAAAAATAAAAAAAAATAAAAATAAAAAATCATCATGTGGATGGTGCTACCACACTGGTAGGTTGTGGCTAGCTGACAAATAGTATACAGAGTTTAAAGTTGTGCTTCCATTAGTGTGGATGAGCCTCTCTCAGGTGTCTTTTCTCACATGGTTAGTCTGTGCCTTGACATGATTTATACATATATTTTATTTAAAGAGACTGTGTGTAATATTTAGTTCCTCATGGTGGTACAAACATCCATCCATCCATCCATTATCTGTACCGCTTATCCTCAGTAGGGTCGCGGGGGTGCTGGAGCCCATCCCAGCCATCTCCGGGCAGTGGGCAGGGGACACCCTGAACTGGTTGCCAGCCAGTCGCAGGGCACACAAGGACAGACAACTCACTCGCTCATTCACACCTAGGGAAAATCTGGACCGGCCAATTCACCTAAAATGCATGTTTTTGGAATGTGGGAGGAAACCGGAGTGCCCGGAGGAAACCCACGCAAGCACGGGGAGAACATACAAACTCCGCACAGGAAGTCCGGTAGCTGGATTTGAACCCATGACCTCAGAACTGTGCCGCACACGCGCTAACCACTGCCGTAAAAAAAAAAACATTTGATTTAAATACTAGCCAAAAATACATGGACTTTTTTACCAATGTTATCTTTTATAAAAAAAAATTAAAAATCACAGGTCGAGATTTGTATTTATTCTACATAAGTGCACTCAAGTCGCCACCATGTTTGTTTGCAGTGCTGTAGCTTGCTGTGGCACTGGTTTTCATTCTCAATCAACAATAGTGTCATCTAGTGGTCAAATATTCCACACCAGGGCTTTAATTTTATATTATTTTAAACGTTGTATGTGTGTCTTGTATAACTTCAGCAACATTTTCCTGTATGTGTATTTGTTGGTAGGCGTAAAATGAGGGAGATTCTATTTTCTTATCGTACATAAACATTGAAAGTCTTTGTACAGCACTTTGAGTTGCATTTAGTTGTCTCAAAAGCGCTATCAAACTAAATTTTGATTTGATTTGAATAGACTGTGTTTGTGTTCCAGAGAACAAGAAAAACAAACACTCATTAGGTACAATAGCTACAAGAGGCCAGCAACTCACCATTATACAGCATTGCCTTTGGATTACACAAAACTACACAACACCACGAAATTCAGCATGCAGCTACATCAATTCTAATGCATCCAATTTCAAACCTTTGCAAATTCCGATTAGCAATGTTTGCTTTCCAAGACAAAAATACAAAGATGTGGTCTTATCTGCACAGTTCTACGTTTCAGCTGCTCAGTGCTGATTAATCTACAGTCCAGATGAAAGAATAGTCCACAATTGAGCCCTAATTTCAGCTCTACTACAGTGGGTGGGAATCTTTTGGACCCAAAGAGCCATAAAAGCAAAAATTGTAATTTTTTTAAGAGAGCCACAACATATAATACAGGACAAAATTTAATCAAACCACTAAAACCGCTCTGCAGAAAGGGCTAATTCTTCAGCAAATTTTGCGCGATGTTTGATGATTTGATAAAAACTATGAAATATGAATAATGCCAGAGCATGTGTCCCATAGCAATATAAATACAGTATACCACTTAAAATGTGTATCCCTCCCACAGAGACTTAAGAGTGGTTCGGCTCATTTTCGTCCTAAATAATGCTTCCAAAACAAGGTGCGAGCTAAGGGATTTTGTAAAAATGTCACAAAATACTGCAATTGAGAATACCAACGTATTTACCTTCAGAGCAGACTGTGCAGGGCGAAGAAGGATTGTGAGCGCCCTGTACATAGCTCTGCCCATTCCTACCTTTTATGTAATCAAAGTAGGTTCTTTACTAGAGTTTCTGGGTGTTTTAAAGTTTGTTATGTGGCTTTTCATCATATGTTTCAACAATCTACATGGATTTTTGTAATGAACTTCCATATGATGGATTATTTAGCAATTTACACACAAAACGGAGTCTGTTGGTATGACAACCTGACTGCAAATTGTGTCCTATATATGTTGGACTGAACTTTTTCAATAATCATTACCGTCTGGGCTTTGCACATGCAACAATCGGCTCCAAGACTAACAATGCATTAAGTAATTCCGCAATGGGTATTTTATCTCCAAGGCATATGTGGTCATGAAAAGAGACATGTTTGGCTCGCAGGCCATAGGTTCCCGTATCCTGCTCTATTACATTGAATGGATTTGCCTGTGCTCTCCTAATGAAGCCCTTTAATTAGTCATTGAATATGTCTACTAGCCAGTGATGTTTAGCCTCTGCTCTAAACATCTAAAAAGATCAATAGTGAGGCTTGTTCTGTTAATTACCGCCATAATCACATTTGAGGGGGGGATGGGAACAGCTCCAAAATAAATTGTCGATTTCACTTGATGTAAGTGAATGCAAAAATAACAATCAGTCACAAATATATCAATACAACTGGACAAAAGCTTGTAAACAAGGTTGGGGATTGATATATCGGCGTGATTCATTAAGCACACATGCCAACTACGATGTAATTTATCTCCTGGTGTTAGGAGGTACATTCCGATGTTCCTACATTTGCCATACCAGAAAGTAATATTGTAATGATTATGCAAATCAAATGGATTGTTTTTTATGAAGCAAATACTGTAAAGCACAAGCAACAAATAATATTGCCTGAAAAGCCTTGCGACAGAAAGTAAGATAGCTGAAATATATAATTTACAGAGAGTAATCAACAGAGGACAGAAAATCATCAGCTGCTCTCTGCCACATTTGGAGCACATTGCTGACTCATTACCAAATCAAAGCCGACAACATTCTTAAGAACTCCTCTCCCCCTGGCCACCACCTTCTGGGAGACACAACAAGTCGCTTAAACAAAAGCTCGGAGACAGTTTCATCTCAAAGGCCATCTCCATTCTAAATAAGCACCCAAGACTGAAAACAATGTATATCTTGCCTAGAAAAATGTACATTTATATTTGATTTCTTTATTACCATAATTCCATACTATAGAGTGCAACTGTTTATAAGCCTCACCCAGAGCATTTTTAAAGGAAAAAAACATTTTGTACTTACAAAAGCCACACTTGTCAACAAGCAGCATGTGCCTACATTGAAACATGAGATATTTACAAATAAAGATGTTTCACAGAAAGCGTTTTCAAAGTTTTTATAATATACCTTAACTTTCCTTTCCAAACAGTGCCTGTGGCACAGCAATAACACAACAGCAACATGGTAGCACAGAGCTAACAGAGGCAGTTTAAAAAACATACCAGTTAAAATAACTAAGGCAAAGCAGTAACACAGTAGCAGGTCAAACGTCAGAGGTACCCCATCCATATTTATGATGTTGTAGCGAGCAGAGACGGGAGTCGTAGGCGGAGTGTCAAACAAAGGTGCCAAAGGACGCTGCTTTAATAACATGTAAACTTGCGATAACCAAAACAAACACACGAGAGTGGCTAGAACCGGTCGAATAAAGAGTCCCCCTAGGAACTCGCTAACTAAACAATAGTTCCGTGGGTGAATTATGTACAACCCACTACACAAGCCCCCCCAGAATTCACCCATAGTCAAAGTCTCTGTGCCTGGTTGGGACGCTGACCCGGCCACTGCGGGTACAAGGAGTTGGAATAGCAGGGGGGTGAGAGCTTGTGGACTCAGTTGGAAAGCCCACAGTTGCTGGGGGCGGAGGGTCAGAGTGGGTACCCACGGGACCGAAGGGTCGTGCCGCAGGAGGACGGCCGCGCCGTGGGGCTTGGGCCAGTTCCAATGGCTTGGACATATCCATGTGGGCAGGCTTAACCCTGTCCACGGAGACAGTCTCTGGCCTACCACCGATGTCCACGACCATGGTCTTGTCGCCATGCTGCAGGACCTTAAACGGTCCATCATAAGGAGGGCGCAATGGTCCGCGGTGGGCATCGTGGCGAATGAAAACAAAACCAGCCGAGCGCAGGTTGGAGGGAACCCGTGAAACTGGCCTGCCGTGTCGCGATGTGGGGATAGGCACAAACGCTCCCGCAGTGCCCTGCAAGATGGACTTCTCCCTGGATGCAGCCCAGGGTGTCGTTGGGTCTGGGATGAAATCACCTGGCACCCGCAGCACTTGACCGTAAACCAACTCAGCTGAAGAGCACTGAAGGTCCTCTTTGGGAGCGGTCCTCAGTCCCAGCATGACCCAGGGTAGCTTATCGACCCAGTCCCCATCGGTCAGGCTGGCGCGCAAGGCCGCTTTCATCGAGCGGTGGAACCGCTCGCACAACCCGTTAGCCTGGGGGTGGTAGGCAGTGGTGCGGTGAAGTTTGACTCCAAGGCTCTCGGCAACCGTGTTCCACATCTCGGAGGTGAACTGTGCGCCCCTGTCAGATGAGAGATCTGCAGGGGGTCCAAAACGGGCGACCCAGGTTCCGATGAACGCCCGGGCCACATCGACAGCTGAGGTGGAAGTCAGCGGAACTGCTTCAGGCCAACGGGTCGTCCTGTCCACCATCGTCAGGAGGTAAATGAAACCGTGTGAAGGGGGCAGTGGGCCCACCAGGTCAATGTTAACGTGGTCAAACTTCCGTTCGGGGATGGCAAATGGTACCAATGGGGCCTTGATGTGACGGTGCACTTTGGCGCGTTGACATGCCACGCATGAGTCGACCCAGTCCCGGACGTCCTTTCTCATCCCTTTCCACACAAACTTCTGGGCCACTAGCTTAATGGATGCTTTCCTGCCAGGATGAGACAGGCCATGTATTGCCTCAAAAACAGCCCGACGCCAGCCAGCAGGGACAAGCGGCCTAGGCCAACCCATGGAGACGTCACAACAAAGCTTGGCCCCTGAGTTTCCGACCGCAACCTCCTCCAGCCGCAAACCAGTGTCTGAGCTCTTGAGCGTTTGGATGCCGTTATCAGAAGCCTGGTCCACACTCATACTGGAATAATCAAGCCCCAATTGCACAGCGCTGATGGTTGCTCTGGACAGGCAATCCGCAACCACGTTGGACTTCCCAGCAATGTGCCTGATGTCAGTCGTGTATTCCGATATGAATGACAGCTGGCGCTGCTGGCGGGCAGACCATGGTTCGGACGTCTTGGACATGGAGAACGTAAGAGGCTTATGATCAACAAAGACGATGAACTCACGGCCCTCCAAGATGAAACGGAAGTGGCGAATCGCCAACCAGATGGCAAGTAGTTCTCTGTCGAATGCACTGTATTTACGTTCTCTGGGGACCAGCTGGCGACTAAAAAAGGCGAGTGGCTGCCAAGCATTGTCAACCCACTGCTCGAACACAGCACCCACTGCAAGGTCTGATGCGTCTGTAGTCAGTGCGACTGGGGCTCCGGGGGCTGGGTGAGCCAACATGGCTGCCTGGCACAGCGCGGTTTTTGTGTCCTTGAATGCCTTGATCCTCTCAGCGGTCCATTCAACAGCTTGATTGGGTGACCTACCCTTGAGGGCTTCGTAGAGTGGGCGCATGACATCAGCGGCTCGGCGAATAAACCTATGGTAGAATGTCACCATGCCGAGAAACTCCCTGAGGCCCCGTGCTGTTGGCGGCTGAGGAAAGGTGGAGACGGCCTCTACCTTAGACGGCAGGGGGGAAGCCCCATCCTTGGTGATGAGATGCCCAAGGAAGTGGATGGAGGGTACGCCAAAAACACATTTCGCGGGATTTATAATCAGGCCATGCTGACTGAGCTTGGTGAAGAGGTCTCTGAGGTGCTCCAAGTGTTCCTCTTCTGAGGAGCTGGCAACCAGGACGTCGTCCAGGTAGACGAACACAAAAGGCATGTCCCTGAGCACTGAATCCATCAGCCTTTGGAAGGACTGAGCGGCATTTTTCAGTCCGAACGGCATCCTGAGAAATTCGAACAACCCAAATGGAGTTATCACGGCCGTCTTCGGTATATCTGAGGGATGCACTGGCAGTTGGTGGTATCCGCGCACGAGGTCCACCTTGGAAAAGAGAAGTTTGCCCGCCAGGTGTGCAGAGAAGTCTTGAATGTGCGGGACCGGGTAACGGTCGGGCGTGGTAGCCTCGTTAAGGCGGCGATAGTCCCCGCATGGGCGCCAGCCACCGCCTGGTTTCGGGACCATGTGTAATGGAGAGGCCCAGGGGCTGTCTGATCGGCGAATGATGCCGAGACGTTCCATGTTAGCAAATTCGGATTTAGCAACTGCCAGTCTGTCTGGATTGAGTCGTCGGGCCCTGGCATGAACCGGGGGCCCCTTGGTTTCAATGTGGTGCTCAACCCCATGTCTGGTCGTGGAGGCTGAGAAGGTGGGCTTCGCCAGACTGGGGAACTCGGCGAGGAGCCGGTGGTAAATATCACCGTCCAAGAGAGAGCTGGACAGACCCTCAAAAATCCCCTTGTCGCGGACACACGCGAGAGAGGAGAAATTCAATGCGTCAACGAGGCGGCCATTTTTCACATCGACGAGTAATCCATTGGCACACAGAAAATCTGCACCAAGAAGAGGAAAAGCAATATCCGCAGTGACAAAGTCCCATGTAAACTGCTGACCCCCAAAACACACGTCCACTGTCCGTGTCCCGTATGTGCGGATGGGGGTGTCATTGGCAGAAGTTAATGGAGGTCCATGTGTTCCCCCCCCCACATCGTCCACAGTGGCAGGGAGGACGCTCCTCTGGGCGCCGGTGTCACACAAGAACTTTTGGCCGGAGATGGCGTCCCGGATGAACAGTAGCCGGTTTCTTGCGCCTGCACTCACGGCCGCTACAGAGTGCAGGCCTCGAAGTTTCCCGTCGCGTTGGAGGTGCAAGGGGGACGGCACTTCTTGGCCCTGGGCCCAAAACGTGCATGGTAGTAACACAGACCTGACACATTCTGATCGTCGGTGGCCGCGCGTGCCTTGCTGGCTGGGGGCGTCGCACTTGATGGTGTGTAGGCGCGTGTAGGGGCCAGCACCTCATGTGTGTATCTATGCGTGGCCAGGAAAAAACGGTCCGCTTCCTCTGCCAGTGCACGCGGATCTGTAATGGTTGTATTTGCAAGCGCCGTCTGGACATGCGGCGGCATGTGACGCAGAAAAAGTTCAATGAAAAGAAAATTTGGCTCTTCGGTGCCAAGCAAGTTTAACATCATTTCCATGTGATCCGATGGCTTACTGTCTCCTAAGCCCTGAATAGCAAGGAGGCGTCGAGCACGCTCAGAACGCGACAGTTCAAAGATTCTGAGGAGATATGCCTTCAGTCCCTTATATTTATCCAGTTCAGGAGGGGATGTGATGAAACTCACCGCTCTGGCTGCAGTTGAGCTCCCCAGAGCAGACACCACGTGGTAATAGCGAGAGTCATCGTTAGTGATTCCGTGCAGGGCGAATCGAGCTTCTGCTTGTGCGAACCACGTTAGCGCTGATGACTCCCAGAACTCGGGGAGCTTGAGAACGGGCGCGTATGCCATGACGGTATGCTCAGTAGTATGCACAGCCTCGGAAACTTCCACGAGACTAGTGTCGGGGTCACCAATGTAGCGAGCAGAGACGGGAGTCGTAGGCGGAGTGTCAAACAAAGGTGCCAAAGGACGCTGCTTTAATAACATGTAAACTTGCGATAACCAAAACAAACACACGAGAGTGGCTAGAACCGGTCGAATAAAGAGTCCCCCTAGGAACTCGCTAACTAAACAATAGTTCCGTGGGTGAATTATGTACAACCCACTACAATGTTGTCTGGTCCAATTTAATTCTCTAATAACTTTGTTTGAAATAATCTGTGAAAACTCGCAACTTGCTCCTCCTCAGAGGGAGTTGCTGACACAGAGTTGTCCGTGTCACGATGGACGGACCTTTTCGTTTCATAAATCTCAGTCCCCATGAAATCCTAAATTTTCTTTTCGATGGCGATTGTTTTTGCTTTCAGTCTGATCTGCACAGTGGAAACACCTTGGCGGCCCTCTCTCTGTGTGTTCACCCAGTCTTCAATAATATTTTCCAGTTTAGGCCACCTGCATTCATTACCTCTGAAAGGTTTTTTCGTCTTTTTACATTACTCCTGGCATTTCCAGCATCTCACCATCGAATCCTTTATGCCAAGTTTACGTGCAGCAGCTCTCTTTATCGGCCATTTAGAGTGCTTTTAAATTGAAAGCTGCGTCATATGCATTTCTTTTGGCATTTTCCATGATGAGGGTCTGTTCGTGCTAATTTTATCCATGCACAAAACACTAAGTTACAATAAACTTGAGTCTTCCTCGACACACATATTCGACGTGTCTCTCACCTTTACCGCTCGGGCAGTTAGAAAATATGCATAAATTAGCCGCATCGTTGCACAAGCCGCAGAGTTGAAAGCTTGTTACAAAAGTCGTGGCTTGTAGTCCGGAAATTACAGTACTCATTTTACATAACGTTGTCATTGGAGTATTTTCTTACAATTTAGGTCAGTCTGCAAGCCTTTCATTATTTAATTTATATTGATTTTTTTTTTAATTACCTTTATTCTGGAATGCCATGTTTAACCCTATTGTACACACTGTACCCAACTTGTTCAATAAATGACGATAAATATTCTATTCTAAGTGCTGTTGAATCCAAATGAGGACTGTTTTTGCCTAGAAAACAAAATATTAACCACTAAATGTTATATTATTCTTATTAATTCCTTCATCCTTTTTAATTCAATTTAATTAATTTTACTTAATTCAATCACATTTTTATTTAATTTGTGACAATTAGGGCAAGAGAAGAGAGGGACACAATATTTTGTAAGTGCTGTACGGGACTAAAAAAAAATAAATGAATGCAAGAAAAATGCAAACAGGTTTTATAACAACCAGTGTACTAGACCTGCTAGGTAACTATTGTTTTACATTTAGAGTAATTCATACAAATAGAATTGAAAGGAATAGAGCAGACTGTTGTCTTTATCTTCATTGATAACTTAGAGTACATTGTTTACAAGGAAATTAAACATGGAACTTTGGGATAAACATCCAATAAAATACCTAAAGGGGTAATATTTGACCTATAGCTGTATTGTGTCATGCGACTGAGAACCAGACGTCACCTCATTTTCTTCCAAATTTTGTCGAACATTCTACAAAGTGTTTAGTTTTTCGGAGTACCATTAAATGCAAGATGGCGCCCAATCATGTCAGCTCCCTTAGAGGAAGCCTTGTGTTATGTAACATACAAATTTCTCTACCTACAAGTATTTAATAAAATGCATGTTTGCATGATATTTCATGTTTCTATTATTTAAATGAATAGTTTTTTTTAACAAATTACTTGTTTTTACCATTAAGGGGCATTAAATAATAAACAATGTCCCTTTAAAAACAAACCCAGGAATAATAAAGAATATAAGGAAGGATAGGGAATATTCACATGGTAGTGCTTACAGTCTAGCTTAAGTTGTAAGTACTTCAGAAAAATAGTAAAATGAAAAAAATATCTCAGATCATCTCATTAACCTCCTCGGCAATGCAGTCACTTGTAGAGCATACCAGATCGATTTTTCACAGTAAATGTATCAGTAAGACAACAAAGTTAAAAAGTTTTCCTTATGATAAACTTTTGATCAGTCACAGATGGTAAACCCAACTAAAGAAGGTTTTTATTTACCTCATATGATGCCCTAGGCTGAACGTCAAAAAGTGACCTCACCCTCTGACAAAAAGGCTTCTTTGTGTCTCTGTAGTGTGGGAACTCGGGAAGAGATCAGATGACTTTTGTGCATCCTCAGCAAATCAAGTGAACACGGGCAAGAGTTGGAAAAGGTGGCCGGCAGTGTGTACAAGTGCAAAAATGTATAAACATACCCCTCTTTTCTTGGCTCATTGCCCACAAGACTAAAGACATAAGCATCTCAGTTGCGATCTCAGATACGATTAAAGGTGGGTGGAATTTTTTTGAGTGTTTTTTTTTTATTATTATAGAAAACTCAATTCTCTCTCAACTCATGCCTTTTGTAAAATATTGCCAAGAGGTCAATAACATCAGCATTCTTTGAAAAATATAAGTGGTGGTCTGGGAACAGAATGCACATCTGTTGTTTGTGCAGCTCTTGTACCCCGCAAAGTTCAGAAGAGCGGAATAGAAAAAAAGGCCTTGAAAGCCGCGTCTAAATGCACCAACACTTGATATGGTGGAGGATCAAAGACGGAACAGGCGGAGAATTGAGAACATGTACAGTACATGTATGTGAGCTGAAACTCAAAGCTGAGCCTACACAGCATGAAGACTGTGAAGTAGTATTGAAAATAAAGCAATTATGCTCTTCAGATGTTTCAGCTGCGTTTTATTCCCGTGGTTTTGTCTTTGTAAGCAGGTGTAATAGTAAGCTTACGTTTTCTGAATCGTTACCACAAAAACTGTCTCTACTCTACGATGTATTCACGTTACAACGTGGAAAAAGGCGATCATGTGACCGCTAACATTTCCCCACTAAAAGACAGCAAATGATTTTGTATGTCCAAAAACGTACAAAATGTAAACTCTATATAGTTTGTGCGTATGACTGTGCGAGTTACATGCCTCAAACCTCTCTACGATGCCCATCTGTGTTTTATCAACATCATACAATGCTGGTCAACCATTGTTTTGTATCACCCCATCAAAAAGATGCTGTCTTGCTATCGGCCAAACTCCCTCCCACAATGCCTTCCTCTCCCAGTTCAGTTGAGAATCGAGTGTGCTTCGTAAAGACTCTAATTTAGTGTGATACAATACTTTTTTTTGTACAGTATTTATCAGCTATTCTTCCCGAGACTTGCAGTGATGCTAAAGAGAGAAGCAAAATGATGAATACCATGGCAACAAAGCATGCAATTATCAAGAAATAAGAAGAAGGCAAATGCAATGTTACCCTCGCTAAGGAATATGGCTGAAACCAATCAACGATCAGGACAATAATAAGGAGCTGATTAAATCAACAAGGTATTTCAGAAGCATGACAACCCTCACAAACACAATTGAGAAATCAGTTCTAATTTTAATCTGCTGACTCAAACCCACTTTGCATCCAACCATTGCTCTACTGCAGGGGTCGGGAACCTTTTTGACTCAAAGAGCCATAAAAGCAAAAAATATTAATTTTATTTTGGGAAAGAGCCACACCATATATTATGAGACAAATTTACTAAATTGCTAAACCCGCGCCCCAGACAAAAGCTTAGTCTTCAGCACATTTATTTTTGATGATTTGATAAAAATTATGAAAAGAGAATAATGCCAGAGCCCCTGTCCCAAATTCAACAAACAGACCACTTTAAACTTGTCTCTTTCTTGCAATTACTCAAGATCGGTTAAACTCCTTTTGACCCTTTTTTCACACATATTGGTTTCAAAACCAGATGCAAGCATTTATTTTGTAAAAACGTCACAACATTCTGAGAATAGGGAGCCTTATGTGCTTACCTTTGGCGAGAGATGGGAGGGAATGCTTGTACTTTTTGCATAGCTCCACCCATCCCTCCCACTCACCCAATCAAATGACTAAGTTCTCTTCCGGTGTTTTGGCGTATTTACAGTTCTGTGGATTAATCATAAAGTATCTGAACACTGAACACAGATTATATAGTGAACTTTTAAATAAAGGATTCTTTAGCGTTGTACAGCCAAAACGAGTTTTTTTTTCCCCCTTTTTTTGTGTGACACCTAGACTGTTAATTTATTCATTTAGCTTTGGTTTGGCTTTACGTGTACCTGAATAGGATAGACAATTCCGGTTTTGAACAAGATGGAGAAATTTTGCATGCAATCAAATTGGTCACTGAGCCATAGATACTCATAGAAAGAGCCATATATGGCTCGCGAGCCATAGGTTCCCGACCCCTGCTCTACTGGACCAGCTCAAATCAAGGGTAAATAAAAAAAGTAATAGTAAATAAAGAGTCATTTTTCATTTACATGTATTTCTAATGTTATTTAATCACATAAATATGTATTAAATGTAAGTAGTGCTTACCTTATACTACTAGGTATAATAATGTTTGATCAATGTATGTAATTTAGAAAAAATTACCAGGGGTTGGGTACAAATTAGCTATTTAAAATAGGTTCCATCCCCCGCCATATGACAATTTCACCTTGCCATCCACACCTCAGAATGGATTTATGATTTTTTTCTGTTTTTTTTTTTTTTTTTTTTTTTTTAGTTACATCATTCTGAATTGTTTGAAACTATTCATTTACCAAGAGATGCCGAAATAAAATCGTTAGTAGACATGAAATAATCTGCAGATGCCGATAACTGCACCAGCGTTAACAAGCAGGTAAAGAATGTATATGAAAACTTTGCATCACATTTCATTGGTCTGGGCAGGAAAAAAGTAACCACAGTCAGCTGTTTCTTTGGTTTCTCATTTCATGCCCAACCAAATAAAACCGCCTTTTGTTCGGAAGCAATCTTTTCAACGAGTTTTTGTTGGGTGGGTAAGATTTTTAAATTACTTCCTTTGCAAATTTGCTGCAACTTTTAAATTAAATAGATGATTATTTATTGTCATTGGTAACAACGTAGTGAACATTGTTTGTACCGCGATTAGACAGGGCACTCCAGGATAAACAAGATAAAACACACTCACACAAAAAAGAGAAAAATCTAAACAAAATGTCAGGATAAATAGGCAAAAAGATTTACAAGGTAGTTTGCACTTACAACAAAGGCCATTTCTTTTGTAATAATTGTAGTTATAGTTATACAAAATACTGCATTATAATACAATTTGTGTTAGTGTTGTAAACCGCTATTCTAAAAGACCTTACTCAAACTGTCATTTTTCAGTTTTCTTGCATTAATGTTTACACTAAAAAGAAACAAAAAATGTCCATTGAAAAAAATGCAGATTAGTCTTTGATATAGCAACAATGAAACATAGTGTCAGCTGCTATAAATCGCAACACAGTACACAGTACGCAGGTACATTAAAGCTTCACTTAAATCTCATTTTGAAAGGCTAAGTGAAGTTTATTGATGGGGAGGTCCTCATTTTTCAAATTTACCCACAGGGAGTGTTAAATCCGTCTCTATTAGCTTACTAAAAGCAATCAATCACAACCAGTCAGGACACAGCGGGGGTGGGGGCGAGGCAGATGAGATATCTGACAGACAAGAGCAATGGAAAGGAAGCCTGAAACCCAAACAAAGCAAAAAAAAAAAAAAAAAATTCCAAATACCGAATCGTTGCAAAGAGGAAAGAGTAATGGAAAACTCAAAAGACACGGGTGGCAAAAAAATGAGACAAACACGCAGGTACCATCTGTTGGCTGCAGCGTTCTGCAGTGCTGACCTCAATAACCTTCTCTAATTAAGCAGTGAAAGTGACACATCAATGCAAGCCACAACTTCTCTAATTAAAGTCACACAAAGGATACTGTACGTTCTGAAATCAATTTTGTTTTCAGAAATACGTTATCCAACTTTAAAATTAGTAGGTTGTTTCTTCTAGAGTGGTATTGGGTTTACAAAGGTTGTGAAAAACGAGATTTTCATAGGATATGAAAAGTCGTTTGTGCTGCAGATCTCAATTTCAATTTTACTTAATCATTAATTAAGGACTAATTGTTGTACTTGTTTGTATAAACATTGCTTTTAAATTGTGATGCACATATACCCATGACTCTCTCACCCGACATAATTGGGCTATTCCACCTACTACAAAGCACTATACGCATCATCAAAGTCACATTACAGGAAATCATCCAATTTTCATTTATTCAATAAAGAGTCATATAATTAGGGGATTTAGTAAAGTATAAAATTGAAAAGATAATCAATAAATTGTAAAGTAGACCTTAAGGATATAGTGTCGCCTTATGTTTTAACAATAAATTCAAATGTCAATTACATCACTTTATGACAGCATCAACAAATTATTTTGCGTTGCAAAAAAATCATAAAATTCAAACTTAACAATGATGAGGTAGGACTCTGAGAAACCCTTCTGCGATTGGTTAACAGCATCATGAAAATTCCATCATGCTACCTCCCACAATGCTTTTTTCTGTATTTATTTATTTCAAAATTCGCTACGGTCCCTAAGGCTGGTAGTGATGCTGAAGACAGAAGCAAAACATGATAAACATGGAAACAAAGCTTGTGATTATCATGAAATACAAAAAAAGACACACATACCCTTGTTTACTAATATAGTAACCAATCGATAATCAGGACTATTATAAAAAAGGTTTTAATTAACATCTGCCGTCTCCTCTCCTTTCTGAAGTGCCGTCAAAACAAAGGTAAATAACTTTACATTTTTTCCTTTGCATGTATATTGATTCATAATGATATAATTTACGTGAATATTACATACATACATATTACAATATTACTTACAGTATAAATAGAAATTACTACATACAATTTTGTTCTTTTATTTATTTTATCTGAGATACTTTGGGTCCATAACACATTAGCTACGCATTACCATCGGTTTCCATCCCCCACAATACGATGATTTTGCCTTGCAATCCCCACCTCAGAATGGATTAATATTCTATCTCGCGGTCCAACTGCATTTGTGTGTCCCGGCGTTTACAACATGCAGGTGTGGTGTAGGTCTGTCACAAATGGGCTAAGAAGACTTCCCTTCAACCCATAAAAATAATAGTTAACCAGCACAGGCTTCTCTCCTACAGTTACCATCCTTTGACCTTTCCACAACCAAAGTTTGCCTGCTGTGTGAGAAAAAATAGTGACAGGTCCACAAAAAAAAACATCAACATTGCCACTGTCGGGTGTGGGAACACAAAGAAAGAGCAACACCCAAAACGAAGAGGAGGGGCCGTGAGGTGACACTGACCCAAAACATCCCTGGGAATGAAGGCCAAATGGAGTAAACGATAGATAAGAATGGGGGAGTCTTTTTGGACCTCTTTTTTGGACCTCTTTTTTGGACGTAACAGGTTTGAAGCTAAAATTCTTTTAGAACCGCTCTGCCCTCATTGGAATGCAGCAACAAGTGAACGAGGGATGATAAGTCAGCTGTGAAAAAAAGAGGAGGCGGTGCTCGCAACGATAGATATTGATTTCAGTTTGAATGGTGGAATGAGTCTCGTGGGAAGGGGTGCGGTATTGGTTTGATAGATGGAAAAAAGCCATCATTGCGGTCTGGATTCACTCGATTACTACACAACAAAGTGAAGTCAAACACAAATGGAAAGTTAATGCCTGTCCTCCTCACCTTTTTGGGTTTTCCATTATTAAAAAGTGCCTGGTTCTCGGTACCTGGTACCACAGTTTTTCGTACCACCTCTGTCGAGGTTCCATAACTTGGTACCTGGGGTCAAACATGACGGCAGTCACCGCTGACCATCCATTAGTCAGAGAGGATCTTCCCCCTTAAAGCTTCAACTTAAACTAACCCGCCATCGAGTTATGTCTACCCAAAATTCTGCCCAATCTTCCAGTGGGAGCTAGGCAGAAAAAAGTGTTTTTAATGGCTGGATATAGGGTAAGCTAACGTGGTAGTTAATGTTTGCATGTGTGCTCGTTCATAGTAAACCATCCAAAAAACAAATAGCGAAATATTTTTCTTTTTGTGCCAAAAGTGTAATTTACATTTTTAAAGCCTATGTGTTGTGATGCAGCGTTAACTATTTTCTGTGGCCATTACTGGTCTCTATTACATCATAAATAAAATAGTCCAAAAAATAAAGAGTATAATTTTTTTCTTTTTGGTTGAAAAAAATCGCAATGCACACAGTCTGTTGAAAATGTTTAAAAAATTCATTCCCAGTTTTTTTTTTTTTTTTGCTTTAATTAGAAGTTCACCTAAAATTAAAGTATAAAGTTTTTCTTAGTTTCATTTTGTTTCATAATTTTACCGTAAATTGGTATTTGACAATATTTTTAACCAGTTTTTCATGTTTCACAACATTTTATATCGTTTTTCTAGAAAATTTAAAACAACAAACTTTAAATAAGAACAATTATCTCCCAAGGAAACATTTTTGGGGGGAAAATTAAGAAGAACTACATCAGCAAAACTAAATAAAGTAAACAGCACAATGTAAAAACATTTACAAGTATGGAAATAAAATGAAGTAAAAATACCTAACTTCTACAACGACTTCTACTGCAAATAGAATACCTTTACTGACGAAACTGTTTTAAAACCAAAATACAACAGTTTAAGAACCATGAAAATGTTCAAAACCCCAAAAATATATATATATTTTAGACAATAATGACAATATCCTAAGAAACATCATATGCATTCATAAGCAGGTTTTTTTTTTTTTTTTTTTTTAGTTGGATTTTTACGGCCCCAGAGACAAATCAGTAATTATATTTTCTAACCTTTTATAAGCCTGGAAAAAATGTTTTCGCCTCCTTTTTACACATTTTTTAAATTAAATATTTATGATCACATGTTTTGAATGTACTGTGTTATTTTTTGTGTTGTTTGTATGAAAAATAAGCCAATTCGATGCAGTGTATGTCACAAATTTAACCATGTGATCACGTTAAGCCACACTACCATAGGTACGAGTTTGTAATGGAAAAGGAGACACGGAAAAGTACGTGGAGAGGTGAGGTGGGGCAAGCTGGAACCATGTAGTGGGAAAGCACCGTTAGATTAGGCCTCTCAGATATTAGATGGACTTGAGCTGACCCAATAGGTTGCTGTGACCTTTCCTGCTTGGGATATTCTCATCTAAAAGCACAATTACCCAGCTTGAACCAGTTAAAAACATAGGATCTCACATTGGTATAAGGGTGAGGTTAATATAGCGAGCATTTAAGATAAAAGAACCGAGGTTCAGGCGGGCCTTTCAAAGCTAGGAACCGCTAGTGTGTTGAGTGTACATATTTCTTGACAGATTAGAGTTTAATTCCAAGGCGGGGACAGGAAATTGAAATTGATGAACAGCGGGGTATAGACACCTATTAGTGGTAATTAGCTCAAAATATATAAAATAACAAAATCGTATACAGTAAACATTAAAATTATCAATGTTAATTTAACATTGTGTAGGTAACAACCATATGTTCACTTGGGTACTGTTAAACGTTTACTCTTCAAGTGTTGATCTAACCCTAGATCATTGAAAATATGGTCCTTATATAGTTATGTAAAAAAATAACACATTTTACAGTTTGAATACTATTTATGTGTAATATAAACGTATATGGTTAAATAACATAGATAAATCTAAAATTAAAGGAATAGGGGAATTATGTAACTTCTGTTTGACTTGGGCTGGTACAGTGGAATAGTCAGTGGATGTAAAATTGGAATTTCTTGTATTTAATTGACTAATTTTTGATAATCGTTCTGATAATAGTTCTGATAGTAGTTATGGGCATGAGACTTAGCAAAGGTAATGATTCCTGCACGTTTTTATTGATTTATTGATGACGGCAAGCTTTGTTTCCGTAGTTGTTTTTGCTTCTCATTTTAGAATGACTGCAAGCTTTGGGACCCATAACAAAGTACAAAAAACATAGTACTGAATCGCCGACTCCCAGATTTTCACAAAGCATATGAGATTCTGAACAGAATGAAGACAAATGCATTGTGAAAGGTAGTTTAGTCAACAGGATCAGCATGTTCTTATTGCCGTGATGCAAACCAATAGCAGATCAGCTTTTTATATGAGGTCAACAGATCGCAGACAGGCATCTTGGAGACGTAATTTGCTATATGCACTAGGACCCAAAAGTTTTAAGTTTGTACATTTTGGGGCACACAAAACGACTTGTTGTTAATGTCATATAGAGGGGAAAATGCTATAAAGAGAGGACAAAAAAACATCTCATTGCACACCTAGAAGTGAAAAAAAAAATTATAAAGCGAGGACAACCATATTCCTGGCTCTACTATCCATGGGCGGCAGTAGCTCAGGAGGTAGAGCGCTCGTCGTGGGATCAAGGGATCCCAGTTCGAATCCCGGCTCGTCCGTGATACATGTTGAACTGTCCTTGGGTAAGACACTGAACCCCTAACACCCCCAATAAGCAGGTTAGCGCCTTACATGGCTGCAAGGCCGCTATTGGGAAATGTAGAACACATTGTAAAGTGCTTTGTGAAGTCATTGACTTGAAAAGCGCTATATAAATGCAGATCATTTCATTTCATTTCATCCTTTGATAGAAGAGCCCTTGAGAATTCAGATTTTCACACAATGTATTCTTTCTTGCAAAACACAAACAACAACTTTCTTTTTCACAATGCGGTTCTTGAAGTGTTCTACATCTTTAAGCTTCAATCGCCTTGAAAACACCAAACAATTTAACCACAGACATTAAAGAGTCAATCAGTGCAACATTAAAAAATACTGATGTTACTTTTCACAAGACACAAGCAATCACTTTGAATAATTGCCAGGTTATAGTAAACCAACCCTGAATGCGTAAAGCACGACAGCTTTAGCTTAGTAATAGAATCCTGATTAGACGGGCAACATCTAATTAGCCAAGACAGGAAAAGGATGGCGTTTTAATTGAGTGTTGATTAAAAGGTCACTGGTAGCCAACTTTTCTCTGCGCGGTGGGCATCACAATTATGCGGTGCGAATGTGGAATTTTTATATGTGAATACATAGGTTGTTGCTATGGTGGTCTGCATCCTATTTGGATCATGCTACTTAAACCAATATGTACATCTATTTTGATAATCATCAATAATGAGTGTTTTTATCAAATTTTAGAAAGTTGCAAGGTGGACGTGCATTTGCTACATAAAATGCAATTTTGGTTTGGTTTTCAATATAAGGAGTGCAAAATAATTCAAGAAAAGCTCCTTTTAAATCGAACCAAATCGAATTTGGTTCAAAACGACAAACAGTATAGCGATGGCTCAGTTTGAGAGGGAATGATGCAAAAGTTTTATTGTTTTGATACATTTATTCTGTTTTAATATTGGACACCTGCACAGGAGAATTAATGCAAAGTTTGTTAGTGTTTTTGTTTTCTTTTAACTAATGTTGTGCAACGTTGTTCACCAGCTTGACGGCTTACATCAATGTCACTATCAGCAAATCATTTTGGACAGCCTTTAGGGGAGATCTGCTTTTGTAACCTAGAAGATTTAATATAAAGAAAGGGCTGGCGCTTTTTTAAATAAGTTTGATTTCTGTAGGACAGAACCGTAAAATAAATGCAGTTTTCCATATCCGTCGCATTATAGTGGCAAAGTATGACAATGTGACGTGAAGTGGATCAGGTCCTCATCTCAAAATGTTCTGCAACAATACAGAACAATTATTTTGAAAATTATAATTTGACAGTACAGAACTTATTTGTTTAAAAAAAAAAAGGTTAAAAAAACTCAGTGCTGTTTTTTTCAAATACGCGAGCAAGTAAATTGGATTTGTTCTTTAGCAATAAATAAATAATGAAATAAATAAAAGCTTGTACTTTGCGAATTTTCACTTAACCCGGGGGGTTATGCCCCACATTGACTGCAATAACCCAGAGATTACTGTATACACACACAAAAATAATAGTCAAATGAAAACGAGCAATGATGCCATGAGAAATTATAACGGATCTAAAACACTGAGTTCCAATGAAAAAAAAGGACGAAAGTCTCTTCAGTCAAGTCAAGTCAATTTTATTTGTAAACCCCTTCAGTTAGTCTCTTTGGTCTGGTTTTTGGTTTCACTACTTTACGCCGTACCATTGTTACTGGCTCTTGGCTTTACAGAGACAATATTAAGTGACAGCTGCAACAAATGTGCTGCACACTCAGTGGGGGATGCGTGTCAGTGCTTGGAGTGAGCCCGTGACAAGTCCAATCTGATACCCATATGGAAACGGTGCCAAGCAACATTAAGATTTGACACGTACCACCCTCTTGGAGTTGTCATCATCCCCCCATCCTGCTTCCCTCAGTTGAAAGCAAGAAACACTAGATCAGGGATCACCAAAGTGGTTACTGCGGACACCAGGTAGCACCAGAAGGGCTCACGAAGCGGTTCTAAAAATAAGTCATCGATCATTGTGATTTTCTAGGGTGTTTGATTTTGTAACTGGTATGAGAAATTATTGATAGGATCAGTGTCTTCAAATGCACGCTCATCTAAAGAATGCATTCTGATGATAACATAATAGTAAGGCATGATAAGTTGCTATTTCAGAAGTACAGATACCCCTTGTTACTTCGCGCTTGGTTAACACTGGTTCACTGCTTTGCAGATTTTGTTTTTTTTGAAGTCCTTATTGTCATTGATAAACATATTGTGCGTTGTGTTTGACAGACAGTACTCAGCAAATGCTATTACAGGGGCATATTAGGGAGGGCTTTGCGTGTTAGGTGGGCGTGACCGACAGCATACACCAGCCTAACAGCGGGGCAGGCTCACAAGTCAAGGTGTTTACCAAAAACAAACTGGGAAGCATGGCAACAGCTAGTAGCTTTAGAATAGAATATAATAGAATAGAATTTACTTTTATTGTCATTCTTTGTAACCATGCAAACAGAACGGAATGTCTATACATCTGACCCATACAGTTAAACTGTAGCGAGACGATGCAGCCGCAGCCAAACAGGGCGCGGCCATTTTAGACCCCCAAATTCCAACCCTTAATGCCGAGCGCCAAGCAGGGAGGCAATGAGTACCAATGTTGTAAGTCTCAGGTATGACTCGGCCGAGGCTTGAACCAGGGACCTCCCAGTCTCGGAGCGGGCGCCCTACCATCTAGGCTACCGAGCTGGTAGCGACCATACATAGAAAATAAATTTATTAATTAAATTGGATTTTGATGAAAGTCAGAAGAGCGCAAAGAAATAGTGATGACCAATGGGTGCACCGTAGATTGTTATTGGGTGCAGAAAACAACTGAGGCGGCGTCGCAGAGGCAATATCAAGGCTGCAGGTCTGAGCTACTGCTACGGCTAGGGCCACCGCTTACAACTCTCTTAAGCCACCCCCTGGTGAGCCTGTATCATACCTATGCCAGATCCATTAACAGTGAAACGGGTAACCTGGAAATGCAACTCGTGGAAAACCGCTACATTCTGTACGGTTGTATTTTAATCATCGTGGAGACCTGGCTTAATTTGAGAACACCCCATGCTAGCGTGCAACTAGCCAGCTGTTTTATAAATTGCTACAGCCAAAACAACAAATTATCCTATGCAACCAAATGTATGCAAGAGTACACAAAAATTTAGGCACACATACCAAAAAGAGTTTTCCCGATTCAGTGCTGTGTTAAGGAATGTAGTGTTTACACAGCCGGGGCTGTCCTATGTCAGGGTTTTACTGTTTGAGGTGTCTGCTGGGTGTCACCGACTTATAACACAATATAACAGCTTGAACTTTGTTTTGCAGGTGTTCATTTCAAATGGAAACGTAAATGCAAACACCATTTGCCAGCATTGTCAAAGTATTTACACACATAAGTGTTATACAGTCTTCTTTTTTTTCATTTTTAAGAATCTATCAACAGGTTTTTATTGAGGTAACCCTAGTAAAATAGTTCCTTCCCTAACCAGTGCTCCAATGAGGATCAGTGGTATAGAGAGCGAGAGAAAATAAATATCATTACATTTATATATATATATATATATATATATATATACACGACCATAGGGCGCAACATGCTGAAAGGCGCAGTCTCCGTGCTGGTTGTTTCTGTATTTAACACGTACACAGGACACTCACCACGAGAGTGTGTGGGAGCCCTCTGCTTGCGGCCGTGTTGCAACAACGCAAACAAGTGTTCAACTGTGCATTTTCAAAAATACAACAGAAGCCAAAGTGAATTTTTAAAAAAGAGCTGGTGCAAAAACATTTGGCACTCATAGTTTGTTCTGGTAACCAAAAACCGTCAAAATCCTCTTCCTCCGAGTCTGACTAGAGCAGCTTCGCTAAATCTCTTTTAAAAAGGTTATCTTTCGACATTTTTACAGTCACTTTCTGAGTCACTTTCTGAAAGTTCAATCACCAGTCCCGCCAAGGCTTAAACCAGTGAACTCCCAGTCTCGAGAAGTGGGCCAACCCCAAGACCACAGAGCTGGTGTCTGTCTGCCGATTTACATGAGATACATGGCACACTGAATGATAGCTGCACAATTTGAAGAAAATCTGAGACTTTTACGTGCGCCTTATGTTCGTGAAAATACGGTATATATTTAAAAGGTAAAATAAATCTTAACCCGTTGACAAAATGTTGCTCTTCATTCTTCTTAATTTACAAATTTTAGAAAATTTACGGTACGTTGGTAATTACCTATTCTACTATATTTTATCAAGTTCCTAGGGGTGCACATCACAAACAAACTCACCTGGTCCGTGAACACTGCATCACTGGTTAAGAGGGCACAGCAGCGCCTGTACTTCCTGCGGAGGATGAGGAGAGCCCACCTGCCCCCACCCTCCCTCATCACATTCTACAGGGGCACCATAGAGAGTATCCTGACCAGCTGTATCTCTGTGTGGTGTGGAGGTTGCAGCGCTTCCGACTGGGGTAGTGTGAGGAGGGAAAATCAGAGAAAAACATCGGAACTTCTCTCCCCTCCATTCAGGACATTGGCCAGAAGCGCTGCCTATCCCAAGCTAAGAACATTATCAGGGACCCCTCTCACCCCCATCATGGACTGCTCACTCTGCTAGCCTCTCGGAAGAGGTACTGCAGTGTGCGGTGCAGGACCACCAGGTTCCACAATAGTCTTGTCCCCCTGGCCATTAGACTGTTAAACGGTCAATCAAACACATAGTAAATCTAACTGCTGCTAATCTGTACATCTGTTGGTTTTGTTTGACTTTTTGCACTACTGGCAGTTCTTTAGAGCTAGCCACTCCTTGCACATCTGTTTCTCTGCACTATTGTACTTACAGCGTTATTGTTACAGTGTTATTGTTACTGTTTACCTGACTTGTTTACCTGACTGCCCATTTTGCACATCTGGTTAGCTGCTCCTCTTGCACTATTTGCGCTACTGTAAAATACTATACATAGCCATAATTATTTAGTATATTATTGGTACTCAATACAACATTTTATTTATATCTGTACATTCAAGGAAACTGTGCGGGTCAGATGTATCGACATTTCGTTCTGTATACACGTGTACTAGAATGACAATAAAGTAGATCTGAATCTGAATCTGAATCTGAATTTTTGTATTTTCTGCTAAAAGAAAATCTTATAATTTTTTGAAATTCTCGTAAAAAAAAAATTTAAATTGATACTTGGGTGTTAATAGAAAAATACCCTAAAATTGAGGGGGGGAATGACAGTTGATCTAATTTTAGTGATTGTTTTTCTTATTTGCCTTGGGAAAAATATAATGAAATTTAAAAAAATTACTTTAAACATTAATCTGTCAAAGAGACCTGTTTTTTTTTTAATTTAGATGTAGTGTAATTCAAAGCATTATAATTTGACATTTCCCAATATCAAGTACCCATCAATTATACTCAAGGTATGAGTACCCCCGTTTTACAAACCATGGGTATATAAGATGAATCAAAAAACCCGGACAGAACTTTATTTGTATAACTTCCTCCTGCACTTAATTTAAAGAATATTTTTATCCATCTGCCAGGTGTATTCCTTCCTGCAGTTTATCATATTGGACTTACAGAGCAGGACATTCATCTTAAAGCTACCCCACTAGAACCAACTCAATTTCAAAGTCAAAATCTAAACATTTTCCCCTCTAAATTGTCATTACCTTCTATACAAGAAGCGTAGTATTACTATCGATTGATCAGACAGACAATCATCTGTTTCTTAATGATGCATTGACAGATGAAAAATGGTTGTGTTCCCATGTCCTCAAGCTCTTCAAAGCTCAGGAACTCATAAATTAGAGAAGAAATCAAATTATTCTGCTGGGCTCCGCATAACAGAAAAAAACAGAGTCTTTTTTAGTTGCGAAGGATGCGGTTTACTAGGTATTAAATTGTGTTGCTACACCATTGCCACACAGCTCTGCCCCCAAACACATGAACAATGTTATCAGGGGCAACAGCTGCAAAACAAGTGTAGAGGTGATAAGAAGAGTCATGTTAGGCATTGTCGTTTTAGCGAGCCTCTCGTCTCTAAGGCCATTTTGAAAGGTTTTTTTTTTTCAATCCCCCCACCCCTAATTCCTGCTTCACTTCCCTAAACCATTGTGTTGCTTTTCTACACAGAGGTACTCGTGGTATTTCCTGCGCGGTTGGGCGGAGGTTTTCATATTGTTAGGCCATGGTATTTTCAATTTTTCGACAAGACCGAACCTAAAAGAAATTTAAAAAAAAAAAAAAAGGATTTTCGCTTTTGTCTTCTTTAAAGAGATGGGGGGGGGGACACACCAACCTTTTTGATACTGACAGCTCCTTTTTTGTTATGATATAAATTTCTAAAATAAGTAATTGTCTTATTAATAATAATAATAATAATTTCCTTTGTATAGTCATTCTTTGTAACAATGTACACAGAACGAAATGTCGATACACCTGACCCGTTGTAGCGAGTCGATGCAGCCGCAGCCAGAGGGCGCCGCCATTATACCAATTAGGTATGTCTCGGTCGAGGCGCGAACCAGCGACCTCCCAGTCTCAAAGCGGGCACACTACCATCTAGGCTACTGAGCTGGTACTAAGTTGTTACAGTGCTGTTCTGCTATTATCGGGTTGTAAATATTAGAAGTAGGGTTTAAGTAGTGAGCCACTCGTTTAAGGGCTTTGAGTAATTATTAATATATATATATATATATATATATATATATACACACACACGCACACATATTAAAGGCTGCAACAACTAATCAATAAAATCATGTAAAATCGATGATTAAAAGTGTTGTCAATTAATTAGGTCATCGATTCATGGTATCAAGTGATTTATGAGCCACCAAGTACGTTAAATCAATGCAAATAAGGGTGCAAATTGTGACGCCGGGATTTCTAGTACCGCTTTGGTTTGGCAGAGGGCGCCAGGACTATTTTTATAAAGAAGTTATGCTACATTTTTTAAAAATCCTAAATATTGAACATTGCATCATTTACAAATAAAATTGCGATTAAAGTTTCAACTTTGTAGTGTTTGACTGTTTCATTATGACAAAGATAACAATTTTCAAGGGAACAGACAGTGTTGCACACAGAGAAAACATCCTAAAAATAAGTAAATAAAATAAATTAAGTTATTAGAAAAATAATAATCATGACAAAGGGGCAAATTCTTAAGCATATATCATTTTCATATGGGAATGTTTATCATATTCCAAAACGTAAGCTCGCAAAAAAATTTGTTGCCAACATTTTGAAAAATGGGTTTGTTTACATTTTTGAGGTGAATAACATACATTTCTATGTATTTTAGTTTATTGTCAAGTTATTTGACACCCTTTTTTTAATTGTTTTATATTACAGAATATTTTAGGAATGTCTTCAAGAAATCCGATTCATCGATTAATCTAAACAATAATCGACAGATTCATCAATTTTGTAATTAATCGTTAGTTGCAGATCTAATGCACACACAAATATATATTATATGTATATATATGACGCTCACCTACTTACAACCATTCGACTTACGCTAAACGGTAGATACGAATATTTTTTTCGAAATGGCGAAACATATCCAGACATTGCTGTGAGTTAATTTTTTTTTATTGTGTGCACCTTTATCCAAGTAGAGGACAGTACTGTAGTGCTTCTTTCTGCCGCTACTAGCGTGTGGCGCTGTGAGAGGTCACCCAGCATCCACCTGGAAGAAAAAAAATCTGCTTCCTCTTCCTAGTTCATGTGTAAACAATCTATACTATCTCCAGGGAGCTAAGGACTTTGAATTTTTTATTGTTTAATATCTCGTGCATCCAATTAATATGGTTGGTGAATAGGCGAGCAGTTTCTTTCGCGGTTGAGAAAATTGTTGGATCGCTTTTTTTCGGACACTTTTTACCAGGGGGGAGGACTTCTTGAAGTTTATCTTCCAAAAGTAACTTACACTTAACTTTATTGATTTTGTAGAGCATATTTTTTATGAAACGTTTATTTTTTTAGCACAAAACAATACAGGTTACTTATACAAGCCTTAAACATACTTATATACACCTTAAACATGCAAAATAAAGCACTGAAGCAACTTACGAACACATTCAACTTATTCACGATCGTCTCGTTTGTAAGTAGGGCAGCTTCTGTACACAGGCTTAAAGCTGTTTTTTTAAATAATTTTGTGAGAATTTACAATGTTTTTGAAAACATCGATCATTTCAAATCGATGTTCACGATGACAGGTGAGCTATTTTCAGAACAGTACAGGGCTTGTCAAGGCACGAGATGGTGTCCACACTCAAGTTGGTGACCTGGATTTAAAAGGGAGTAATCCAGGCATGTTTAAATTAAAAATTTTAAATTAAAAAAAATGTTCAATCTATTCTTTGTTTAGGTGCATTATTGCCCCTTTTTACTGAGGACTCTTTGGAAACAATTTGAGGTACACCTACAGTTCTGGCTCGTATTCATTTTGTCAGACATTTTTAAATGTAGTCAATTTTAGTACTTATTTTATTGGAACCTGTTGGTTTCTATATGGTTACATTATATTTAGTCGTTTTAGTCAAGTATTTTAGTCCAAGTAGACATAATTAATCATGTTTTTATAAATATGAATAACAATTTTGTATAGTTTTAGTCAAGGAACTCGTTTCACATTTTGGATTATTCCTTAGTGGATAATATAGAACATATGTGTCAAACTTATTTCCTCGGAGGACAACTTACAAAAAAATATGAAGGTTTAAGTGAACCTTAGAACAAAATACAATTGATTTCAGCAAAAAATAAGTCACGCTTAGCTTGTTTGATTATATTGCTAGTGTTGGTTCTCCAGCCTTGTTATGTCCAAGTGCCATATATCTATTCACTTTGCAAAGCCAGTCTGACAGGTTTGAGTGAAACTGCAGCATTTTTCTGCTGCACACGTCAGCAGCTGCACTTAGCGTCACAATGCAACGGAAGCTTCAATGTTGGAAGCAAAATGGCGACGCCTACACCCGAAGAATTGTTTGTGTTCTTTAACATGATTTATATCATCTTCATTGTGCTCGGAGAGCTCAGTCTACCCCAATTCATGTCCTGGGTTTATTTGGGCTGTGCAAACATCGTGTTATGTAGTGTCCTGTGACTTTTGGTTTCCATGGCAACCATGTCTTAAATCCACAGTGGCTGGTCATTGACAAACTTTGGGCTGATTACCAAAACAAAATCTTCCGGGATGCATGTACGATCCACATGAGAACGAGGAGATAAGAACTGTTGGCGAGAGGAGAAGCAAGTCAGTCTTGTGATGTTGCGAGAAGATAACTTTGTTTGGTTGTGAGAGTTTTGGCTGACTGCATTCCTGTCATTTCTTTGCACAGGGAGAGCTTCAGCACACTTTGTTTTACACAGGCGGTAGTGGGGTGTCTTTTTAGAGCAAAACAGAATGATAAGAGGCAGTTTTGTTGTATTCAGGGAATATAGATACAAATAAGAACATAAAAAGGTAGACATAATAACAGTCTTTCTTTGTGGGGGATATGAGGACTATTCCCTGATTTTTTGCGGTGAATCCATTCCACAACCAACCATAATTTGTGAACTTCCGCAAATGTATAGCGACACAGTCAATCCGTTTTCTAGTACTCATTCAAGTTTTCCTCACCCAAGATATGCTTATGCCCCAAAGCACAGTGAGGCTTGTAGTACAGGGACAAAGTATACACAAATGGTCTCACTTGCCCTGTGAAAAAGGTTATTTTTTCCGGCAAATTTCCATTCCACCACGCGCACTTGGTCCAAGGTACCTAAGTAAGCATACCTCGGCAATGAAATGCCAATCATTGCGCAAAGTACCGTATTTTCCGCACTATAAGGCGCACCTAAAAGTCTTAATTTTTTTCAAAAGCTGACCATGCGCCTTATAACACAGTGCGCCTTATATATGGCTCAATATTAAATTCGCAAGGTCTCGCAACTTACTCAACAGCCGCCGACTCGATTTTACCACGAACGTGGAGTAGTCCGCGGTGTATGCTGGGATTTATATACCGGCGTTTCATTGGCTGACCAATGTGTCAATCATCATTTGAATCGATCACTATTGGCTGAAGTTATTCGGAGCCTCGGATTGGCTAGATGGCCAAAACAAACCCTGCAATCGGCCGAGTTTAGCAATGGCGTAGCAAGTCCGCGGTGTATGCTGGGATTTATATACCGGCGTTTCATTGGCTAACCAATGTGTCAATCATCATTTGAATCGATCACTATTGGCTGAAGTTATTCGGAGCCTCAGATTGGCTAGATGGCCAAAACAAACCCTGCAATCGGCCGAGTTTAGCAATGGCGTAGCAAGCTTGCTACAGTACGCCATAAAGAAACATGTTTCATTAGTCTGTATTTGTAAATATTCTACTCTCCTGGATTTACTTCACTCACGGTTGTAAGAAGACCATGATTGCGTATCATTATTGAACGTGAGAACTTAGGTGAGTTATGCGGCTTTATATTTTCCCAGTATCTTGTTTTAGAACGATCTTGATGTTGCTGTGATGAGTTGAGTGAATTAAACTCAATTCCAAGTGTTTATTGTCATATGCACAGTAAAGTTATGAGCGAAAAAGAAAATAGAAACATAGAAATGTTGGGCATTCCTTGAATCCCAAGACTTCAACCTTCTGAATGATATTTGAAATGATGCATTTAAGTGACATCGTACTGACACCGCATCCGCACGTGTCTACGACACGTATTTGCTTCTTTGCAAGCTTTGGGAATGTTAAGGGGGTCATCAGTTTGACTGAATCGTCTGACTGTTTTGTCGACGTTCCCATTGTAGCGCCTTATAATCCGGTGCGCCTTATCTATGGAAGATATAGGACCAAAAACTATTTTTTGGGGGTGCGCCCTATAACCCGGTGCGCCCTATAGTGCGGAAAATACGGTACATATTTATCTGTAAAACGTATTAATGGAAAAATATCCACGATACACCGAAGATGCAAAAGTCGAACCGCAAAACGATGAGAGAATAATTTATCGTTTGAAAAGGTTATTGTTATTACTTATGAGCTAGAGTAAACATTTCCTTTTGATTTATCAGTATCACTAAAGACTGAACTGGAAAGTTTTTTTAAGGATTTCAACTAGACTTGACTACTTGCAAGATGTACTTACATTGACAACCAGTGTTGTTGTTGGCAGATATTGATTCCAACAATGGATCTTTATCTCTAGTAACACGTTATTCAACAGACTGTGTCTCTGTTCCACTTTCTGCCACGACACCCAAACGAATTGTCCTTCACTGTATGAAAAGTTGGACCACGGGGACTAAGATTGGAAGAATGTGTTTCCGCCCTTTTACAAAAGCCTTATTCGCGAACTTTGAGCATGCTTTATCAATGTGAAGCCCACTGGCACCAGGTAGCCCTATGAACACCTGAGTAGCCTGCAGACTGGTTTTGAAGCTCACCAGCAATGGGTTGTTGTGATTTTCTAGGAAATTAAATTTGTAAACTATTTTACACACATGATCGATTCAAGCCTATAATTTAAATATGTAAATCACTTAGTGCCTTAAAACAAGGCAGATGTTATAGCGGTTGACTGCGTCTATCTTTACTCTACTCCTAATGATTGCAGCCAGGTAGTAATATAATCGTAACCTGGTAATATCATGATAAACTGTGATTTCAGAAATGCATATCAAACTGGTAGCCGTTCTCACCATTAAGCAACAAAAAAGTAGCTCTCAGCTTGACCACTGATTTAAAGTCTCTAAAGCCAGAAATAATATTTGTAAGCTCAAGGATCACCAATGTTAGCCTAAAATAAAGTTCATCTAAAAGACAGGGTTCAGAATGAGGCTATGTTTTTTCTCACTCCAAATTCCTTCAAAAAGATTAGTTAAATGTAGGAAAGTCTTTGTAAAAAAATGAATTAAGAGCAGAATTCATTGGAAACTCAGAGATAGAGCTGCTTGATTGTAACTTAAGAAAAGTGGTACGATAATTTTGGGCATTTCACATAGACCGGTAGGAGACTTTTAGTAATGTCCTTTAAATGCTGGAATAGTTATAACACCAAAGGAGCTACTTGTGGGAAACCTTGTTTACACAACCTTGCACGCAGCTATGACCAAATGGAATTGTTTCGAGACAATGTGAGGGATATGATGGGCAACGTGGGAATGTAATGGCAGTACTGGTAAACTGCTAGTAGAAACAAACACCATCTTTGAGTAGATTTTAAATTCCTATAGAAACGAGTGTTGAATAGTTTTAGACATACTTTCAAGTTCTCAGTAAACAGGGACGCTTGATTTATTTCATTTAATCCATTAACCATTCGACCATTCACTCAGTACTTTTTCTTCTTGTATGAGAGCAGCAAAATGGAAAAATTATATGGCACAGATCTCCTGCAATAACTTTAAATCCCCATTAGAGATCCAACCCAAACATGAGGCAGTTTAGGTATACCGCAGACCTAAAGGTGCCTTGGTGCATGATTCCCACAGAGAGGCCATCACATTTCTCATCTGTGACATGAACTAGAGCAGACAGTAAAATATGAACTAACCAGAGGTTTTATGAGTGGCTCTGCTTATCCATCCATTCCCTTTGCTTGCATTTCCCTAGCTGAGTGCCAGCTGCACTTTGCAGTATTTTAATCAACCTGAGCATAGAACCCAGGTCAACCAGCGCAGCCCCATCACTATATTTTTAGATAAATGACTGAGAGCCAGGGAATGCGTAGTACAAGAATTAGGATATGAAAAAGTTGCTTGTAAATAAAAGGTTATGGCTCTGCAGTACCTATCCACAAATCAATTGTAAAGTTGGAAAATCCTTATGTGCTTGGTTTCTCAAGCCATTCAAGACTAAAGAGCCTGAGAGTGGCTGAGGATCCGCCCACAAAAAAGTAAACCAGGGTAAAATAGATTAGTTGTAAACTAATTTATATATAATAGGGGATATAAAAGACTAGACCGGGTCCATCTACCGAAATATCGATGTATCAATTCAATCTGTCATTCTTTGCAAATACGATTTGAATCAAGAATCTTTAAGAAAAAAGAGAAAGAATTTAGTAGAACATATTGCAAAGCTTATTAACCACCACAACCAACATTCTGGCACTCAAACAAAAAGTACAAAAATCAACACCGGCTTTAAGTGAATCAAACTAAACTTCTAAAATGGCGAATTAAACTAATTAATTCAATTTATTACCCACCCCTATAATATTTTATTTGATTTTTCTGGGTTGATTGTTTCCTTTTTTGCCAGCGCCAAATAAAAACATAACCACAAGGTTTTACTGTAGCTCACCTCCTGGCTGCACACATGCAAGCGTGTTTTTATGAGAGCATGCCCATACCGTTATTGAATGGACACGGTATAAAGAACAGGAATGCTCGGACCATGTGACGGTGAACAATAAGTCAAGCATCAGTAGCTTGTAACGCTAATCCTTTTTTGAGGGTCACGGTTAAGTTTACTACAAAGACCAAGTTTGCTAGGCAACACAAAAACAGAGTTCCTTAACTATTCCAATTCCATTTTTAGAAAGTCATGGAACAATAAAACCCCATCTAAAACAGTGGATATTGGATCCATAACAAACTTGTATCTTACAATTCCTATGAATATAAATATTTCATCAACATTACAAACTTTCAGACATGACAGTGTTACGGATTTCCGCATTAAACTTTACAAGGCATATAAATCTCCTTTCTCGATGCAAGTGAAACTCATGAAAACAACCACTTCAACCTGTGGAAGTCCCAGGGTTGTATTGTGTAAACATTAAACATCCTCATACCTGTGAGATTGTGCAACAGAAACCAGTAGGACAACATTGAAAATTGTCCATTAATTAAATAGTTGAGACAAGTTTCCTAACATAAAGGACTTTCAAAATCATGTCCAAAGAGGAGTTTGCTACTTACTATACAGAATTACAGACAGTTATTACGTACCTAGGATACGACATGAATCCGTTTAGAGGTGGAATCGCAAATTGAAATTGTTGTATGTCGGGGTATAGAAACCAATAGCAATTAGCCAATAGGTAAAAATAATATTTACTATTTTGTTTTTTTTAAATATAATACAACTTCTATTTGAAAGGTTCGTAGTTTGAGGGGTCCTCATCTCAACTTATCTCATCTCATTAGCTGCACCGCTTATCCTCAGTAGGGTCGCGGGAGTGCTGGAGCCCATCCCAGCAATCATTGGGCAGTGGGCAGGGGACACCCTGAACTGGTTGCCAGCCAATCACAGAGCACACGGGGACAGACAACTCACTCGCTCATTCGCACCTAAGGACAATTTGGACCGGCCAATTCACCTGAAATGCATGTTTTTGGAATGTGGGAGAAAACCGGAGTGCCCGGAGGAAACCCACGCAAGCACGGGGAGAACATACAAACTCCGCACAGGAAGTCTGGAGCTGGATTTGAACCCACACAGGAGGTTCCCATGACTTGAACTGTGCCGCACATGCGCTAACCACTGCGCCGCCGTGCTGCCTTTGAGGGGTCCTTAAAACGTTTAAATTTAAATAATTTCTCTATTAAGGATGTGTTAACAATGCCCAAGTGAGTTCAATAATCCTTTAAATACTTTGTTTTTACTGCCCCTATTTGCTTTTATTATCGGTGTTCTGATCACAGTGCATTAGACTGAACAAAAGGAGGCGGGGTGGGGAGGAGGGAGCTGGTGGAGAGTGATTTCACGCGCATGCCGGTTGTTTTCATTTATTCGAGGATTTTAAGTTACGGACACCATCTTTAATATATGTGCATTTAATAAATTATATAAAAATGTCTGATTTTTTTGTTTTTATTGAACTTTGGTGTGACGAGACTTGAGCTGAAAGAATAGAGTTGGTGGCTAAATGCAGAGGAGAGGAGACCGTTAATTGAGACTAAGGTGGTTTGAAAACTTCCCCTTGCCAGGGTTGAAGACCATGTAGCTTTAATTGTCACCTTAATCTTAATCATCAACCTGATTGTCAACTGGTTATAGCCATATACCATAGCTAGGGTAACAGAGCGTCTCCCTTTTTCGCATTTCTTGATAATACCAAGCTTTGTTTCCATTATCAACAGGTATTGCTTCCCCTTTTAGCATCAGCATGCAAGTCTAATAAATACACTAAAAAGTACAGTATTGTATCACAAAGTCTAACGAAGCACAGAAGATTCGTAACTGAACATAGAGGAAGGCATTGTGGGCGGGAGTTCAGCCAAGAGCATAACGGCATCTTCATGATGCCATGACGCAAACTGATATGACATTGATCAATGGCAGATATATTTGAGACGTATTCCGCAGTTTCATACACAAAAAACACCAAACTGATCCAATTTTGTTTTATTCGGCACAAAAAATGATTTTGTTGTCGACGTCGTATGATGCGGAAAACGCTGCAAGGGGCCGAAAACATCATAACATGAAAACATCGTAAGGTAGGACACTATACCCTAAAAATCTACGTTATACTGTGATGGACCAAAGCTTTCTGTGTTGCCTCTGATTTAATGTCTTCTTTGGGGAATTTGTGGTAATGGGAAAATTTCAAATACAGTACTCAAAGGCAGTTTGCAAGAAGAGGAAAGGGAAATCACGACCTTCATTTCTTCCATCGTAAATTAGTTTGACATATTGTGTAAACGGTAGCGCCAAGCATGACCAACTCTTATTCCAGCCCAATACAATTGCTTCTAATTGAGCTAATTAGAGAAAGAAAGTAAATTCTTTAGTGCACAGGAGCTTCGACCTTAAGTATGCACGGCTTACAAAATGTGCGGCATTAGTCAAAGAGTATCTAATAGTCTCTTTAGTTGGAAAAAAGCAGAACCCCTTCGGAATGCTGGACTTCAATAGAGAGCTTAAAATTAAGTGCCGACACAGACTTTGGAGACAAATTCATCCTGAGGTAGGTAAGGCGCTTATACTTAACACATCTAGAGTTTCTCAGTTGCAGTTTTCATGCTTGTACAAAAAGTTTTACCCACCCAAAAAAATAAAGCCAGGGCTCATTGCTTAAACCGATCTTTGAAAAAGGAAATGAGTCCTTGAAGTGTGGTCAGAGGATACAAAGATGGAAGCATTGTTTAGAAAAAGGAGAGCCAAAAATCCTACAGCGAGAAAATGAAATAAGCGCTTCCATATGCAAACGGTGGCAAGAACACTGGCATAATTCCACACATGAGTAGCATTAATGGAATAATCCAGAAGCTCTCTAATTAGCTGGCCGCAAATCGAATAACACAAATAATTTAGTCTTTATGGCTAATGGGGTATTACACATCATTTTGGGAAAACACATCAGCTTGTGGTTTCTTGATTTCCAGTCTGGAGTAGCTACAGTGGTAGCGGTCGGTTTTACATGGCAATAGCTCATATTTTACATTGTAAAACGTGCGGTTGCGTGTGTTAAACTTTGACTATGATATACACACAGCACACAAGCAAAATCCTTCCAGGCATACCACAAACTGTCCCATCATAATTTAGAAAAGTAAAATAGTAATACTCAGGAGGAAATTTCAATAGAGTCTGCCACATGAAAGCCAAACCCACAGAAATGCAGACAAAAAAAAAAATCAAGCAATTATAGTAGACCCCTAGCTTACAAATATATTTCTATATGATGGGGAATACAATGTTTTGTCAGACTCCATTTACGTAATTACCCCCACCATCAACATCAACAACGAATTATTTTGCTCCCACAATGCTCTTCTCTCTCTTTGATCAGTATAGAATCTTGTGTAACAAAATGTATGATTAGCAATGGGTCCCAAGCATTGTTGTGATGCTAAATGTAGAAGGAAAAATCTGATAAGGACGCAAACGATGCTTGAAATAATAAGGAAAATGGAGAAGGCACACGTAACCGGGCTTCTAACTTAGGAATATAGCCATAAGCAATCAATGATCAAGACAATTATTTAGAATAAGGAGGTGATGAAAGCAACAAAGTCTTCAATCCTCGCAAGTGTTAAGTATTAAAATCAGTTTGACTTTAATCCACTGTCTCCTCACCCATGCATCCACCAATTACCAGCTCCTGTCACACTACACCAACATGAAATACAACTTAATTTTTCCTTTACATGTATATTTATTCATTGGGTTATTCAATCATTTACACGTAAACCAGCGGTTCAGACCACATTAGCCAAGTATCATAGTTTTCTATCCCCCGTCATACAGAAATTTGAGTTTGCTGGTAAAAAAATAATCCATCTAATTCGAGGAACATCCAAAATTCCTGATGAGTCGCTAATGGCATATTAAATGAGTATGACTTACATTATTGGTACAAATACAAGCCATACAAGGATACGGAGTAGATAATAGGTAGTAAGACTAGTGTTTTAATCAAAATATGCCGCTCCATGTACCATTATCACCCATCATATTCTCTCAGCTATTCAGCAACTGTGGACCATCAGACACAGATCAGTGATTGTTAGAGTCGCCTATTGCATAACATTTGTAAAATTATTTGTGCGATCAATATGCAGTGAAATTGTGTCATCTTGTTCCTGGGGTCAGCAGTACCCAGAGCCCGTGTGTGGGAACTAAAAGCAAAACATTAACAAGTCCTTTGATATCTTCTTGGCTTCATTAATAATAGGGAGCCACCCCAGACCTATTCCCTCTTCACATCTTACTAAATTAAAGTAAGAAATTGGAACAAGTTGTAGGTGAAATTAGGTTACCCTGATTTTCCAGATGGCCTTCATAGCAAAGCATATTTTGCCAATTAAAACCGATTAGGGAAGGAAATTCCCAGACAGTGTGAATTATTAAAAATGTTCAAATGGAACGAGATCATGTGACGTTGTATGGCAGTGACACCTGACATTGCCAGATGGAACCTAGAAAAGATGGAGCCCTGAGCATGCAAAAGTATGTTGTCTCTTTGCGGCGTGTATATCGTTCATTACAAACAGATTAGTATTAACTGTCTTATAAAACTGACTGACCAACGAGGACGTGTGATTTTGGCCTCAATCTAATCGATTTTAGACATGATTGAGTGCCAAAATAGACGTCTAAAATTGGTCTCATTTGATTTAATCCCAAAAATGTCATTGTTACGCTTACCTAGTTTAAAGTTGTTTAAATTTAGCCCACAAAAAATGTAAACACCTTGATAGAGATGTTTTTTTATTTAAATAAAGCAGTCTTTTGCACGGAACCTTAGCTTTTTTATGTCATTTCAATTAGTTTTTCCAGGGCTTGCCATACTTCCAATACCCAATTGAACTCACCTAAACCGGATGTTTTTGGGATGTTGAATTTGGCCAAAATCTGCTCCATTTTTTACATGATTTAGTCCAAAATTGAACGTCTAGAGTTAGGTTGTGCTAAGCCAATTCAACATCAACCAAATTGAATCGAAGAATAGTCAAGTCACATGTATTTATATAGCCATTAATCACAAAATGTCTCGAAGGACTGCAAAGGATTACAATTACCTGATCTTAAACCAACATGCGGGCAAGGAAAAATTCAAAACCTCAGCGTGAGGAAAAAAGAAACCTTGAGAAGGGGGCTCACAAGTGGTAATCCCACTTTCAGGATGACCAGGGTGAAATAGATTTAGCATTACAGTACACAATAAATAGTTGTAACATTGTTACCTCGCCTAATGTGGGTCAAGTTACCCCAATAAAGATGTCTTCACGTCTTTGCGGAATGATAATCGGATCACTTGAAAACAGCATTACTGTAAATGGGCGACAACCTATGATAACTACAAACAGTAACCAGTTTTTGATCGTGAAAATACCCGCCGAAAATGTAAAGTTTCAAATCTGAAACTTGTTTTTGGACTGCGGCTCTTTTGACTGCCGCAAAATGAAGTTAGCATCATTCCAAGTGGAGTCTCGTCCGTCCTTTCAGCGGTTTGTCATGCTTCGCTAGGAAGCTGTCATAGAAGCTCAGTATCAAACACGCTAGGCCCTAGCGGGTCAAGATGACCATGAACAAGACAGACCAGCCAAACGAGCCCGCTGTTCCCTATTCCTGTTTAAAATAATAATAATCCTGTCAGTCTAGCAAGCTAAATATTTTTTTTTTAAAATGAAGCCCAACACGTGGTGCATGCGGTCTATTCATCCAGTGATTTTATGCACAATTCCAATTACCGTATTTTCGGGACTACAAGTCTCTAAGGAGTATAAATCGCACCAGCCAGAAAATGAATAATTGAAAACGAAAAAACATGTTTGATGCGCAATCAAGTTTATTCAGGTGCGTCTAAGAAACACGTACGGGCGCGCGGAAGACAGACAGCTTGAAAGAGGCTGTAATGATGATATCAGCCTGAAGATGGTGTCTGCAAGTAAATATTCTAAAGTTGCCGACACCACTTTTGACTTAAGTACTGTATGTTCCAAACCATAAGGCGCACCCTCAGAAAATAGTGTTTTGTGTATAAGGCACATGCAACATCAGAACTACAGTAAGAGCTAGGGTATACGTAAAAGATGAATACATGGAAAATTAAAATAATGTATTTCATAGAACAAAGGCAGAGCAGTCACTGTATGCATCATCAATTAACATCAGTTCAAGCAAGAGTATGCAATTCGTACAAAAAAAATGAAAAACGTTACCATCAACAACAATCTCCATACAGTAATCACAATTTGTTTCATACTCTCGGACAATTATTGTCCGAAGCAACAACAACAACAAAATTGTTTTGAGCATTCGAAAGTTTATTTTAGCAAAAGTTAACATGTTAACTACTACTCCTCTTGCAATATTTGCACTACTGTAAAATACTATACATAGCCATAATTATTTAGTATATTATTAGTACTCAATACTCCAACTCAATACAACATTTTATTTCTATCTGTACATTCAAGGAAACTGTGCGGGTCAGATGTATCGACATTTCGTTCTGTATACACGTGTACTAGAATGACAATAAAGTAGATCTGAATCTGAAGAGGGCCCTCCAAGACTATATAGGTTTTTCAAAGGCAGAAGAGTTACCACATCCAGCATCATGTATTTGTAATTCTACATTTCCAATTGAATCCACCATATTTACCAGTATGCCCTGCGACTGGCTGGCTTCCAGTTCAGGGAGTCACCTGCACACAGGCCGAAGATAGCTGGGATGAGCGCCAGCATCCCTGCGACCCGACTGTGGATAACCGGTGCAGATAATGGATGGATGGATGGATATAACATGCACCAGATTATAAGGCACACTTTCAAATTTCTGGCCAATTTGTGGGATTTAGATGCACCATATATAGTCTGGAAAATATGATACAGTATTGGGTGTATTTTGCTCATCTTTGGGGTGCACAAGGCAAAGTGACTAAATACGCCTTTGCTCATGGAGAACATAGTGAACATTTCTTGCATGTCCTGCAAGTGAGCACCTTCTGACCATTTATCAATCACGTCCTGCAAGTAAACACCTCCAATCATCACATGTGGTGTGTGTACAGCTTTATTGCTCCTTACCTGGCCTGACAGTTTTTAATCTGACGGGACCTTTGCAGTTCCTGATGAGGCTTTGCACGTCGTACAGTGGTAATCCTGAGATGGGAAAGTTCTCCACCTCCAAAAGTAATTCTCCTTCATTCAAATTCCCGTTATTGTAAAGCACTTGGCTCTGCTTCACTCGCCCGATAAAAGCAAACTCTCCGTTCTCCGCACCGCCAAGCAGCGGTACGTTCAAAGCCCCCCGGGCATCTTTAGACACGGAGCACTCATTGAGCCGGGAGGTCCAGTGGTTCTTTCTCAAGGCGGGGTTCGACATATTGGGTCGGCGGCACACCAGCAGACCGACAGTACCGCTCCGGTGTTTTCAAACACTCACGAAAACGGCAAAATTGTTTCCCGGTGAAGTGCAGCAAACTTTATATCGCTTCCTCAGAAACATGAGCACCTTTGACAGTAGTAGCGCACACAAAACGGCAAAAAAATCAGTCCATTTCTTTCCAATTGGAAGTCATTTCTCACGCTGTGGATATTCTTCTGCCTTCTTCAACATGCTCGAGTCTCCTTTTAACGAGGGCGTACAAATGTTACATTTGCTACGCTCCCACTTAGCAATTACCTCACCTACGTCTCACAAACTGACTTTAAATGTGTCTTTTTCTCACTTAAAGTGAGGAACGAACGCTTATAGTTGTCCTTTCTCCGCGGTTGTCTCCAGGAGCCGGGCTAAAGCTTGGGTTAGACCCCTTGTAGGTGGTTCTCCTTCGGACTCAGAAGTGCTCGCGATCGGCAGCGGCGCGCGGAGAATGTGCCCTGCTCTTGCTACATTCAAGTGCTGTAGGAAATATTCTATTGGAGGCGTGTACTCAACTAGTTATCACGTGCGAGACAAAAAATATGTTTTTTGTGGGATTTTTAATTCGTATCATTACTATGTTTTAATTTTTTTGCACTACACGTTTTATTTGTTTTTTTTAAGACCAGTTAATAAAACCATTTTGATTTGTTGTGGTGAAATCCAACGGTTCGAGCTACATTCACTGAAACTTTCGTTTTAACGTGTAGAAAATGTGAATCTTAGGCCCCTTTTAAAATAAATATCTAAACTGAAGCAGTATTAGCCATAATTAATCGAATAAACAACGAGACACGTCCTCTGAGTTTACATGAGTTTTCTTTCAAACCAATCAATAACTTGTGCTCAAACTTTTAAAAATTAAATGAACACCATTGACGCCTTGAAGGCAACATAAACGCAAAGGCGCATGCGTGCGTTGTAATCAATATCGATCACACACACAAAAATACTGCATTTAAGTGTATTCCTTGAAATATAATATGTAAAATAAAAGTACACGGACAACTTGAGCAGTAGGGCAAATTCAAAACTATTGAAATTTGCATAACCGTTCCACTCACGATGATACACTTGTTAGAAATGCTGAATTTCTGGTTAGACGAGTTGAAGGGCATTTTCATTTATCAGGTGAAACTGCTCTCATCAATGTCTATTATATAACATTATCATCTGAATTTGTATTCTGTATATTATTTGTTTTGTCTTGTATTTGATCATCAGAGGTGTAAAATATATATACAGTATACTGTATATAAAGGGAAAACTCACTTTCCACTGTTTTGCTACTTCACTGATTTGCCTCGTGCATTGTGTTCTGCATTTTGATTTGCTAAAAGTCTATCCACTTCTTCTCTATGTGATGAATACAATTATTTTTTGACAGTACAGCAGGTATTTGTTTAAAAAAACATTGTATTTTTTTGTTAAAAAAAATGCTTCAGCCTGGAAAAATGGTTTGTTCTGTTGTGTCAGTGTATAATAAAGTTTTTAATTGTGTGACGATAATATAAAGAGTGTATAAAGAGCTGGTGGCCGGAGGGAACGGAGTCCTTGATCATGTTGGCTCTGCTGCAGTAGCATTAGCCGGCAAAATACGACAGACTGGGCAGAGAAGGGCCGATAGTTTTTCTGGCTGGTTACGGTGACAAGGTACAATGGGTTGAATTGGAATCAAATAGTAAGGTGCTTTACCTCAGTTGAGCTTTTCCTTCATCTACAAATACCGTAAGAAGAACTTTTGGTCCCTGGGAGAGGAAGAAAACAGGTCCTAATGAGGGGAGATATTAAATATTACAATCCTGCCTTTATCATCCACAGTTTGTGCATTTTATCCTCAATTCAGAGGGAAAATAGTTGAGCAGAACCCAACACTTGGGAATGATCAAAAACAGGAAACAAAAGCTTCTCTGACAACTGAATTATCACTTAGATCCACAAAAAGCCACTGGCTCCACCGTTCTCCCTTTTTCTTCTTCTGTCAGTCTGGAGATGACAACATATTCATCCTGGCATTTGCTTTCTGGCTGCAAGTCGGTGTCACGCTATCACAGTTTCCCTTTCGTGCACGCTTCTAAGAATCGCATCTTTGCACGTGCACATCTGTCACGGCTTCCATGCGAATAACAGGCTTAAGCAATAAATAGCATGCTTCACTTATGGTTTGCTGTATATCAACAGTATAAGTTACAGACAAAGTCTCTACAGAATTATCTTATTGCGGTCATGTGAATAAAACATATCTTCAAAATTGGTTTTGTCCAGAGGTTAAAAAACCCATTTCACACAGTTCACAGATTCCTTAACCGCTTGGGTTGTAGTGACACCACTTCCCGTTCCTATGGTGTGTCTTGGACAATTACAGCCTAGCGGCACCCATCCCTCTCCAGACCATTTTCGGTAGTATTTTGATCCCCCACATGAAACAGATAGTACTGGTTTCCGTGGTTACAAGTAGCATGAGAAGCCCCTTAAGTGCGGCCCCTTTTCAATGTTTCTTCATTTCCCCGTGTTGAAGTTTTTTCCTTGCCCTCATGTACGTTTTAGATCAGGGGATAGTGTAATAATGGTCTGTAGTTTGCAATAATCTGTGGTCTGTGCAGCCCTTTGAGACTCCCTGTGATTAAGGGCTATACAAATAAACATGACTTGACTTGATCTGACTCAGAAACAGCTCCTTCATCATCTGGTTACTGTTGTTTTTTGGTGTAGAACGTCATCTTGTTCTTCAGAGTTGAACCGGACGGGCAGCTAAATCACAGTGAAAACAAAAAATGTTCCGAAATTTTGAGTATCACATTGAACAATGTCTAATGATAATGATGCTAAGTCTTTTGCTTTTGTGACTTATTAGAGGCACAGGTACATTTCTTTAACTACTGCACTTTATAAAAGGGTTAGGGTTAACCCATATCCAATCTCTTAAGTCACAGCAAAGAATGAATTAATTATGACCACAAGTAAAATTATACCTGGAAATACATCCTCATTAAAGTATTCATTCATAGTATTTGCTTGTATTATACTTTATAATCATGTAGGTAAAAAAAAATTCACTGTAGGAACAATAAGGCGTGGATGTAATAGTGTGTAGTACCGTAGTCATAAAAACGGCTTACCTACAGCTCAAATAGAAATAAAGAGCATAGTAGTCTCAACTAAACGCCCTGTGTTCCCAAGAATACCAATGAGCTTTTTCAAATCAAGAAAAACAAAAAACAAATTTCATTTATTCCCCAAAAATGAATTTTGAAGGTATTTTTGTTAGTTTTCCTGAAACCAATGAAGAACAATCTAATACATACTTAATTCATCTCAATATTGCTCTTGTTGTCCAGCTTCAAGCGTATGTAATCGTATTTAATCCTTAGCCCCTATGTGAACTCATAGTCACAGTGGCGTGACTAGCCGCCGATGCGTCGTTTCGCACATCTGTAAAGCCGCATCTGCATCATTCATAAATAAGTCAGTCCATGTAATGCTCTTATTGTTGAAGCCTATTGTTGCATTATTGCACAACTCCCCCTCCTTCCCTTTTGTTGGAATCATGTGAGACTTATTAAAGGCACTGACCCGTAATAAACAGAATATACCAAACGAGCACAATGTTTTTTACTCTTGAAATTTTTACCTTAATCGTCTTAACCTCAGTGGCCAGATAATGCCTTATTCAAGGGGTCACTAGAATAGAATAGAATAGAATAGAATAGAATAGAATAGAATAGAATAGAATAGAATAGGGGTGGCAGTAGCTCAGGAGGTAGAGCGATCGTTTTAGGATTAAGGGATCCCAATTCGAATCCCGGCTTGTTCGTGTTACTTGTCGAAGTGTCCTTGGGTAAGACACTGAACCCCCAATACCCCCAATAAGCAGGTTAGCGCCTTACATGGCTGCACAGATCACGGCCGCTATTGGGAAATGTGAAGCACAATGTAAAGCGCTTTGGGAAGTCATTGACTTGAAAAGCGCTATATAAATGCAGATCATTTCATTTCAATAGAATGGAATAGAATAGAATAGAATCTATTGTCATTCTTCACAAGGGTCTCAAACTTATTTTTCCTTGGGGCTGGAGGAGCTTGACGTTGAGAATTTTGGCCGGATTTCTACTCATAATTAGTTCTGAAAATGAACAAAATCCATCCATCAGTAATAAGTAAAACAATAACGCACATAAGAAAACATAGACTACATATATGAGTAAAAATCATATTTATATTATTCAGATTCTAAACATAAACCTTTCTAAACATGGCACCAATCATGATCATTTGTGACGTCTGGAGCAAATAAAGCCACGCCAATAAAACATATTTAACATATTTGGTTCATAAGCTAAAACCCGCCAAAAGCTGCGTACAAAGTGCATCCACTTTCCTTTAAACTTCATTTCAACAGCGGAGACCTGCTTTACAGAGATATCATCCATATCAAACCTCTACATTATTATTATATACACACTATTGGCAATCATACAATAATGTATGCATTTTTGAGACAAGTGTTGTAACATCAAATGCACAATGAAATTTAAAAGTGCCATTTTGATGGTGCAATAAATTTTACAAGATAAAAGACCACAGTTTTAAAAAAATATATAACTATCGGTAATAGTATAAAAATATCTAATATTACATGAATACAAATAATACAAATAATGAATAAATTAAAATATAAAAACAACATTTTGTAGTTATTCTTGATGAGTGCAAAAGACTACAGGCTCCATATGCGTTTTTTAAGATAACAACGTATTATGTTATTTCTTCATTGTTCATTTGTTATAATTATGTTCAAACTATCTTGTAATATTAGATCCTGTTTTAAATGGGCTCACCAAAACATTTACATTGTAGAGCACTAAGTGACCTACATTCATTTACACTATTATGAATATAATATAAATTAGTATAAATATAATACTTATGATACATTGTGGGCTAATTCTTAAAAGATTTTTAGGAAATGGTCGTACATTTAAAGACCCTGAACATATCAATGATTTCTTGTGTCAGTAAGAACTCTATTCAGAACTTATCAGATCTTAAGGAGCTACTTGGTGCTTGTGAGCACCCCATTGTTAACCCCTCAATTTGAAAGCTTTCTAAATGTCACTGACCCATGATTTATTTCCTAGCATTGTAAATAAGCACAACATTTTGTTTTCCTGAACATTTTTTGTTTCTTGTTTGGACATTTTGTTTAGTGTCCTTTTGTTAGTTGTTCCTTACATTTTCTATTTCCAGTTTCAGTCTTTGTTTCTGGTTTGGATCATGTCAGATTATGTATTGTTTGGACATTTCCGATTATAATTCATGTGTTTGTTACCTCCTGTCTTACTGTAATGTATTACTCCCCGGTCTTCCGAAGTTCAAAATCAAGAGCCTGCAGCTGGCATAAAATGCTGCAGTGAGGCTTTTTACTAAGACAAGAAAGTTTGATCACATTACCCTGATTTTAGCTAACTTGCATTGTCTCCCTGTCACCTTAAAATGAGATTTTAAGGTTCTGTTGGTTTTATACAAAATCATACATGGACTCGCTCCCTCATATCTAAAGATTGTATTTCCCCTATGTTCTGGTCCGGAGCCTTTGCTCTGAAAATGCTGGTCTACTAGTGATCCCAAGAGCCAAGAAGAGACCCGCAGGTTAGAGAGCGTTCTCCATTCAGGCCCCAGTGCTATGCAATGCTCTTTCCCATGAGATTTGATCTGCAACCTCAGTGGATCTTTATAAATCTAGGCTTAAAACACATCTTTATGAATGACCTATATTTCATGTTGACAATATCAGTGTATATTTTGTTATTGCAACATGTGTTGCAGCCTGGCCATCCTGGAAGGAGGAGTACCTCATGTGCGGTCCCTTCTCAAGGTTTCTTCATTTTCCTCATGTTGAGGTTTTTTCATTTTTCCTTGCCCTTATGTAGGTTTTAGATCAGGGGATGGTGTAATAATAGCCTGTAGTTTGCTGCCCTTTGAGACTCCTTTTGATTTAGGGCTATACAAATAAACATGACTTGACTTGACATTTCCTCGTTTTGTGAACCCTTGTTTGTTTGCCACTTTGTACCTTCGTTTGTTGTTTAATACCATCCCTCTTCGCCTCAGTAGTCCGATAATGCCTTCCATTAGCCATTATCTGCACTGCTTATCCTCAGTAGGGTCACGGGGGTGCTGGAGCCCATCCCAGCTATCTTCGGGCAGTGGGCAGGGGACACCCTGAACTGGTTGCCAGGCAGTCGCAGGGCACACAGGGACAATTGCTCATTCACACCTAGGGACAATTTGAACAGACCAATTAACCTGACAAGCATGTTTTTGGAATGTGGGAGGAAACCGGAGTGCCCGGAGGAAACCCACGCAAGCACAGGGAGAACATGCAAACTCCACACAGGGGGTTTGATCTCACGACCTCAGAACTGTGCCGCACACGCGCTAACCACTGCGCTGCCGTGCTCCCCCGATAATGCCTTATTCATTGCAATATCTACAAAGCATTACCTAGAACCAGCGAGCAGGAGTAGAGCGACAGGAAGTAAATAATGACAAATCTGTCATGATTGCTGATTCAGGGCACCTGCGAATGCCCCGTTGGCGCCAACAGCCCTGGTCGCTGTTTGGTTCCCTGACCCTTTTTAAACCCCCGGCTTCCAAGAGGAAGCTGTCAGACCGTCCTGCAAACCTACGCTTTCAGCTAGGCAAGCTCTGTACCTTCCGACAATCTCCTGCCCTGTTTTCTCCTGCCTGATAACTGTTGCCGACCTGTTTCTGGACTCGTTTCTGCCCTGCTCTTCCGTCCCGGCCATCGACCTGTTTTGCCCTGTTTCCTGCCTGATACTGGTTGCCGACCTTTTTTCTGGACTCGTTACCGCCCTTGCTTCCCCGTCCCGGCTCTCAACCAGCTTTCCTGCCACCCACGACTATCCTCGCTCGACACGGAAGTGCCACTTCCGCGTTCCTGCCATCATCTAACCGTGACCGATGATCATGGGATCGTGGAAGCAAGCACTGCTCTCTTTCTCAATAGAACTGAGTAAAACAAACGCTATTGGGTCCTGTCTCTGTTTCTGGCCTTTGACAAAATCGTACTTTGTAAAGCTCATTTTTGTTCAGTAAGATTAAAAATGAACAGACCAAATGGGCAAACAGATTATGAGAGCGGATTGTGATATTATCCAGAGTCAGTTTCTTTTTTATTCCTGTGATATTGCAACAATTGTAGTGAGGTGAAACCTAGTTCAGTAAAAAGCATAACAGATAGTCTTCAAGAATGAATTATGCGCATGATGCCCCCTTTTGATTGCTCACATTCAAGTTTGCAGACCTGGCAACCATCCCAGCTGTAAAACGCCCGTCAGATCTAGAAGCTGCACATATTTGGCTCCTTCATTACTTTAATGAAGCACAGATCATTCCATTTTAACTGGGCTGGCCCTGAATGAGTTGATATCGTACAAGTTTAAATGGTCTCTATATAGTCAGCAAGAATGCATCTCTATATTGATAGGGAATAAATGAAAAAAACAAAGAGTCCTTCATCACGTGAAGTGATGTTGGATCAAAGAGTCACAGAGAAGCTTTGAAATGCCTTTGCAGTTAGCGGCAGAGAAGATCATCTCCTTTTTAGGACTTAAAGCTGAGCCTGGTTAAGTATCATTTCCCGGTTAAGAATCGACTGAATAGATGAAGATGTACGGTTTTTGCAAAGATTTTAGTCTTTCTTTCAAAATCAAAGTAAAAACTGTTCTTGTTTTGAACTGCATAATGGCAAGTTAGCATTCGCGTTTAATCCTAAATCGATAAATGGCCATTTTCAAAATCATTGAAATACAGCTTAGCACATGGGTGGGCAAACTTTGGCCCGCATGTCACATGCGGCTCATCAGGATTATCAATCTGGCCTGCATATTGTTCATAATTCTGTATCTCACATTCATGCTGAAAAGACTGATGGGCATTCGAAGATGACAACCTACGGAAGCCCAAAGGATACCACCTGGCAGAATTTGGAACCCTAAGTACCTCAAAAAAGGACCGAGTGAGCTGTATACACCCGGAGAGGCTGAAAAGAGCAAATAACTGGACTTGGTCAGAGCTGGTGTGAATCGTTAACTTTAGCGCCTCGTGAAGAAGCTACTAAAATGGCCAGTAAGAAATAATAGGAGCAAAGCAGAATTTCTGAAGCGTTAGGACCCTGAAAGTAGCCAAGTGGCCGATTCACTGGACTCAGCAATGCTTACCTGCGTGAGCAGCTGCAGAAGACGAGTGATACCGAAGGACCTAGCGGGATCAGCTAACAAGAAGATAAATTGCTAGCGACAAGCCATAGCAAGGAGCCAAGTCAGTAACAAAAGTGGCCAGAGAAGGAAACAATAGAATAAAGTGGAAGTACTGGAATAATGGGACTAGGTGACATCACAGGCAGGGTTCAGCCGTGGAGGGCGAATGGCCATTTCACCAGTGAGAAAAGCTACCATCGCAAAATGGTCATTGGAGCTTCCGTAGTAGCAAGATGGCGGGCAAACACTACATCTTCTTTGAAGAGCCTCTATAATTAGACATTCCTAAACCTATGGGTCTTCAAAAAAAAATCCTGTTTATGAGATGTCTGTTTTTTTGCTCATGATTAGAATCATGAGTGTTTTATTTCATTAAAAGAAAAATTGTATATCAGGGCTGAGTTTATTTAAAAAAAAAAAAGTCAAGGGACTAAGACGAGTGGCTAGCAGAGCAAGTTAGTAAAAAGAAAGCTGGGAAAGATACCCACTTTTATCATAATTGGTAAAAAAATACACAAATACTGACTTGAATGTGAAACAGAATTATCCAATTTTTTGAATGCGACTGCATGTATGCGTAAGGTGTTTTCTTCCAGTCAACAGATGATGGTAGTGTCTGCGTATTTACCTATGACACGCCTATTGTACATGTTAGGGGGTGGCAGGTGATCTCACCCTTACTAGCATACCATTCAGAATCAGTCAACAATGTCCTTGGAAGCTAATAAAATAATGATTTGTTGCCTGATGTAGGTATTAACAAATAAAATATGAAGTCCCTTACAATGTACAGCAATAACTGTGGGATTTTCTTCTAAAATAAAGAATTACTTAAGCACCAGGGTTGGGTAGGGTTACTTTAACTGGATTACTTTCAATTACTTTTGGATTACGCCAATACCAAATATGCTAATAAAAGACAAAATAAACTAAGTATGAATAAAATTACTACATTTTGTGCAGGCTTGGGGAGTAACGGAATACATGGAACGGCAAAAATGATGTTGGCAAGCTGTTTGGATTTATTTTCATTTTGTTTCTGTCGCATTTTATGTTAGTTTTGCCGGAGATCAAAGATATCAAAGCCAGGAGAGAAAGCTTACCACGTGTTGTGAGTCATAATTTTATTCATATTTAGTTTCTTTTGTCTTTTATTAGCGTATTTGGTATTGGAGTAATCCAAAAGTAATTGAAAGTAATCAAGTTAAAGTAACCCTACCCAATCCTGTCAAGCACACACAATTTAGACCAGGCTTAAACTGCTACCTTGTTAAACAGTGCTTATCCATTCTAATATTCCGTTTTTGCTTCATTTTTATCCTTTACGTCTTTATTGCATGTTCATCCTGAAGTACCACGTCTAATCTAATTGTAAACAACGTACACTCCGTTGTAATAAACGGTTATACAAACAATTATTTTCTATTTTTATATATATATATTTGAAGAAAAGAACAAGTAACTAGTGTTTGAACGTTAGTGAATAAATTTAATTTTGGTTTAAAATAGTCGAATATGAATTTTATGGACCATGGTTCCTAATTTATGGTTACATGAAAATTACATCACAGTATGTGGCTGTTTTAGTTCGCTTTATGTTGGGAAATGTCGAGTCACTCGTGGCTGTGACAATGAGCCCTCTAGTGGCCATCCTAGAGTCCCACGTCTAATCTCGTTGTAAATAATGTTCACGACGTATTTATCATTGAAAATAAAGACAATTCAATTCCAAATGAATAAATAAAGTGTATTCAAACTAGAAAAAGTGCTGGGAATTGTCAGCTCCATATGGGCGTTCAAGAGTGTCAAACATAAATAATTTAAAAAAAACGATGTTTTGAGAGAAAAAAAAAAACATTAAGCTAAATTCCTTTATTTAATTTCATTTTCTGTAATATGACTTAATTATTAAGTAATATCTACTTATTATTCTTTGAACTCAATTGATTATTTTCTAAATGATAAATATCATAAATAAATAATCATTTCATTTCATTTAATTAATCATAAATAGAAACGTAATGATCAAAAAACAAAACTTATTTGGGAGAATATTCAATTTCCAAATTTTGATTTAAATAAAACCATATTTGCTCAAACATGAGTTTATTATTTAAATTTTTATTTCAAAATGTTTTTTTCGGAAGTATGATTCCTGCTGCCAATCAAACTACATGGGGCGGGGCTTCAGGGCACCAACGTGATCACGTCAGTCCTGAAGCCCCGCCTTCTGTGTTTGATTGACAGTAGTAATTCTTGTTTGTTTTTTTATTAAAGATGGAAAATTGAAAGGAATAAATATAAAAGGTATAATGAGTCTCAAATGGGAAACATATGAAATGTCATTTTATGTGCCCGTTGTTTTAAACAAAACCACAGAACAAGGCGAACTCAGTCAGCACTGTGTATAAATATCTGGTAATATTGGTCAGTGTGGAAAAAAATGTTTATTGTACTTCAATACAGCCACATTCACAACCCTACATGCATATTCTTTGAAGTATTTCCATATTACTCCTACAATGACACACACTCCCCAAGAAAAAATCCATGAAAATGGAAACAACAAATTCACAAATGGCAGTACATCTGTTTGAGGCAAGACACGTTGGAGGTCACAAATGAGGTGAGTGCATTTCTGAGTAAGATTCCAGTCATTTCATTCGCAAATGAACGATTACAAAAAAATAAAACTCTTCATGTTATTTTCTTCCAGATAAGTATAATAGTAGCTTAGGCTCCTTAAAACCACACATAAACACTTAGGACAAAAGCACAATGATTGCACGTAAAGCAATTTAAGGATGAAAATATTTACGATAGAACTGGAGGTAAGATCTTGGGCCCGGGCCCGAACCCGACCTGAATTTTTATTTTTCCTTTGTGGAGCATCTACACGGCATGCACTTACTTTTACGCAAGTAATTATATAGATAAACTGATAGTTTGGTAAGCATTTTCTTACACTTAATATCACTAAATCCACAGAAATTGTCCTCCTGGGGTAAAGATGCACGGCTTCCTCCTTCAGGCTCCCTCACGTGAGACATAATTTCTGCTTCTTGCCAATAGCTTACAAGTTTTACAAACTTTCTCCTTTTTGGCCAAATGTTTCACTATATACAGCTAGAATGTGATTTCCTTTTCAGTGCCATTTTGTTCAGTTTTCCTTTTGTTCGTTGCACGTCACCGAGATTTGCAATTGGGCACCAAACCGTTCATTTAGGCGCTGCACTTGCTGGAATACGCACGGCCGGAGTAAAGCTTAGTGTTTACTTTGGAGGCAAATTAAAGCCTCGGGTGTATTTCGGGCTCGCTTATCAAATCAAGTTAATCTGTCGGGTTTGGGCAAGTTCGGATTTATATACCCGCGACTCGGGTCGGGTCGGGCTGAATTTTTTAGGCTCGATCAAACCTCTAGAATCTAGATTAGAACCCATTGAGATAATAAAATAAAACTTAATTCATCCTGCATGAAAGTACCATTCCATCAAATGGATATCTTGAAAACATGCGGGGACAAGGTGACGACAGTGTGCAAAATTTCATATCAGTTAATCTCCCTCAAACCATTCCTAAACAGAGGTTTTTTATGCACCGGAGGAGGCACTTGGGCCTGACGGTCACCCGTGTGAACAGAAAGTGCGAAAAAAAAGGGCACCATTAAGAAAACGAGAAGCTCGATAAGAGAGTGTGAAGGTCGTCAGAGGTGAGCAGGGACCGTCTGCAAGGCGTCCTCTGTTGTTCGATGGATGTTCACGTTCTGGAAAGAGCAACACATGAGTGTCAGTGCTCTCATTCACCCGAAATTTCAATTTTCTTCAAGCGCACTTGCATTGTGCACTCTGTGCCCTTTTCTTACCATAGTAGCTTGAGTCCTGTAATTGTTTTTTGTCCATTTTGAATTATAGATGCTAATACATACATCAATTAGGATTGGAAATTGGAAGCATTTTCACTACAAATAGCTTTTGGCAACAGTACAGTATACCACCAGGATACAGTAACATTTTCATTTTTACGGATCTATTACTGCCTGGATCATCGGGTTATCACATCCTGTGGTGTGTTTTGGACAAGTACAGCCAAGCGGCTCCTCTCCCCTCTCCACACCTGTCTTCTGGGTTGGGGTTTGCTCCCAAACAATTGGGCTCTGGATACATAACATTACTTATTTGTTCTCACTAGGAACTGATTAAAATATGAGCTAATTATGGCACAAAACATTTTTTTTTTAAATTTATTTGTGTAATTTATGGTTTTCAGTCATGAGTGTGAAATGCTTTTTTACAGCGCCTCTTTTTGTCATTTCCCACTATTCCGATATCAACAACACATTATTTTTCGTGTCCAAAAGCATTCAAGATTCTAAAACTTTCTGGTATTTGTGTATTTAGATGTCGAAGATGCCAGTCTCTTATTGGTTCAAGGTTGGGTAGGGTTACTTTAACTTGATTACTTTTAATTACTTTTGGATTACTCCAATACCAAATATGCTAATAAAAGACAAAAGAAACTAAATATGAATACAATTACTACATTTTGTGAACGGTTTGGGGAGTAACGGAATACATGGAACGGCAAAAATGATGTTGTCAAGCTGTTTGGATTTATTTTCATTTTGTTTCTGTCACATTTTATGTTAGTTTTGCCGGAGATCAAAGCCAGGAGAGAAAGCTTACCACGTGTTGTGAGTCATAATTTTATTCATATTTAGTTTCTTTTGTCTTTTATTAGCATATTTGGTATTGGAGTAATCCAAAAGTAATTGAAAGTAATCCAGTTAAAGTAACCCTACCCAACCCTGTATTAATTGACATAGAAGATACTGGTCTGTAAATGGTTTGCGTCCCAGCTTCATGAAAATTCTGATATACTAGCTGATCTACTTCCTAATATGCTTTTCTCTTCATTCTTTTCAGAATCAGAATTATGTGCCTCAAATATCTCAAATATGCATGATACCAGCTCAGTAGCCTAGATGCTAAGGCGCCCGCTTTGAGACTGGGAGGTCGCTGGTTCGCGCCTCGGCCGAGTCATACCTAAGACTTATAACATTGGTAAAATGGCGGCGCCCTCTGTTGGCTGCGGCTGCATCGGCTCGCTACAACGGGTCAGGTGTATCGACATTTCGTTCTGTGTACATTGTTACAAAGAATGACAATACAAAGGAAATTATTATTATTATTATTATCTATTGGTTTGGATCACACCATTCTAAATGTGCTAATATGCTATTAGCTGAACACCTTCCTACCAAGCCTTTCTCTTCATTCATTTCCAAATCAGTATTTTTTGTCCCGTTTTTATTGGTTATGGTTCCCAAGGCGAGCATTTGATTAGAAAGGGGAAGCAAAAACATGATAACCATGGAAACGAAGCTTGCAATTATCAATAAATATGAAAACAATCCATTATCCGAACCATTATTAAGAATAAGGAGGCGAATAAAGCAGACAATCCTTGCAAGCGGAAGTTTTAAATCAGTTTTAATTTTAAAACCCTTCTCCTTCCCAGTCTGCATCTACCATTAACTCCAATGTATTGCTCAAGTTATAACACACCAGAGATGAATAATTTGATTTTTTTTACATGTATACTTAATTGTAAATACAGTACTTAAATATATATATATATATATATATATATATGTTTTTTTTAAATTTTTATTTAGATCAGTTTTATATTTTGTGTACAGCAACTGGGGTTGTCCTGAAAATAAAATGCATCATCATCATCATCATTTAACCATATACACATAATGGTACTTACTATATACGAGTTTGTTATTTTGACATTTTTATCTCCGGTACAAGTGGGTCTGGAACGCATTCTATTTGGCAATTTCACCATGCCTCAGAACGGATTAATGTCGTATCCCGGGGTCTATTTTATCATGAAATGACTTTGACGAGAGTGGGCTTGGAGCAATGCGGAGTGTTTATTTGGAAATTTCTTCAATGCTGTCAGTGATTTGAGTGAAAAAAACATACACATTGTCAAATAAAAGTTAACATACTAGAATTAATTTTCCAACATTTGAGAATGAATGGACATCGTACACATTTTGACGACAAGCATAAGTTGTGCAATGTTGCAAAAGTACAAGGAAAATCAGATCAGTCAATAGGGAAAATAAAAAAAACGTCTTTTATGTTGTATTTTACTTCAGTAGATTCACATTAGAAGGCCTTATTCACAAGAATCTTTTCATCCGTCTCCAAAAATGGGAGAATGTGCATCACACGGCGTCCGTGTCATATCATTAGAAAATAACCAAGAATGGACTGGATTCCAGTCAGCCAATCAGCGTCATTAGTCACATGTAAAAGACACACAAGGACGGGAATCGCAGCAGATAGGATGAGAGGAAGAGCGAAGCGCTTGTGCAGGTGCAGTGAGCGCCAGAAGGGTTACAGCGAAGTGTGCAATGAGGGCTAAAGGAGGCCAGGGGGAGAAGGGGTGTGTGAGAGGGGGGGGGGGGGGGGGGCAGTGCCTCATTGGTGAGCTGGCACTGTAAGCAGCGCCTCCTCTGACATCCGTGACACCTCTACGTTCTGTTCCATGGGTGGGGGAAAAGAGCACACACAAATGGGGAGGGATCAAAACAACGTGGGCAAAAATGTGATTTTTGCCTTTACATTTACACAGTGAGGTTAAAAAGCCAGGACTTTATTGGACGAGATTTTAACCACTAGGGGATTTTTAAAATAAAATAAAAAACACCATATTTTGATAAATTTGAATTAAAAAATCAGATCTCAGATAATATCAATTTAGACAAATTTGCTTTTTGAGTCAGATTTATAAAACCATATCCTAAACAAGCACACAAAATTGTAAATAATAAATATTCAGTAATCCCTTGCTGTAACTCACTTTCACCTTTATCATTGCTTCACAGATTTTCACCATGCATTGTAATCTGCCTCCTGAATAGCTAAACCAAGGGTGTCAAACCCATTGTAGGAAAAGCATTCAAGGGGGCCTGACTAGTAAATGAATGGCATAAAATGTGTTCCTTAGATGTAGGGCTGGGGGTCTTTTCGGACGCTTACAATTAGATTATGGCATTTAGGGATGTAAGATTTCATTACAAAATGTTTAATGAGGGTTTTTTTTTTTCCTAATTTTTTTTTCCTTTACAAGGATTCAATCTTTAGCAGTGTTTATCAACAAAAAATAACAACAGGATGAGCTTCCCCAAGGTTCTCTGGTTGATTGATGGTAGTCTACAGATACAACCTTGGGAGTGGCGCTTAATTTTGGCGACATTTAGTGGACATACTTAAAACTGCTGGTCATTGACGCAAAATTTTTCTCAGCATTTTCTTGCTGACCACTTTAAATGATGTGGTGGGCACATTTGGTTCGCGGGCAATGAGTTTGACACATGTGAGCTTAACAGTCCTTAAGCGAGTAGGTAAAAATCGAATACAGGTACAGTATGCAGTAGTATTTTGTCGAACGAATGCTTGGAACTGTAAAAATGGTTTGTTCTTTGATTACAATGTATTATAGAGTATCGAATTAGATAATAATTGTTAAAACGTAAAAGTTTCTACATCACAGATTTTGCCTATTGCGAATTCTTTTTAGAATGCAATCCAGAAATAAAAGAGGGTTCAAAGTATGTCTTGAGTATGTATAGAACATTTTGTGTTCAAAATTATTGATTTACTGATTCTTATTTTTGCACAATGTTACTCTTTATGTCGTTGCACTGTTTTTCTGATGCACTTGCAATTTAGTCTCGTCTACAAAGATTACTTTGAAAATATTGCATTTCTATAGTAATATTTTTCTTTATTTTGTTACATGTTTATCAAGGAGTGGCACCTCTTAACTATCTTGTTATCAATGACAAGGACTATATAATTCTACTCTTGTAGAGCATTCAGTGGATAAACACACCAAAGGTTTTTGCTTTGCTCCAGTTTTATAGCATTTAATGTGGTCTGTGTGTGTGCATTTAATAGATTTTGGGTACCTCTGGTTTCTCCCTGTGCGTGTTGACAGCATCAATGTTGAGGCAGATGGACTCCACCTTACAACCTAGTGGATGGAAGTTAAATATGTCATCTTGCTGACCAGGCTAATAAAAAAAAAAGCGTCCTACCGTATGCCACTGGAGTGAGCTTCAACACTGTATGCAAAGGGCACTTCAGGTAAGGCAGTTCCTCTGTAAGTGAGAAAATGCAAACACAATTATGGCATGTGATACTACTCCGTTTACATGCAGGCAATAGTCCAGTTTATTACTAAACATTGCCACTATTTCTACGATATAAAGCCATGTGAACAAGCATAATATTCCTATTAATGGCTTTTTCTGACTGAGTTTTCTTATTACAATAATTAAGTTAGTCCTTTCATTTTTAAATTGTTCGTGCATGTATATGCAATTGCGCAATCCTGTTGCCTCTGCTCAAGTTTACACTCATCTAGGATGCCCCATGGATTTTATGCCCAAAAGCACTGTGGTACTTGTAGTACATTGACGAACAATACAATACACAAAAACTCTAGATTACTTGCTAAAAACACCCACATGTATAGTGGTTAAATTCGATTTTAATGCTACTGGTGAATCCGATATCCATCCATATATAGTGGACTTTACAGTTGTATACATCCATACACAGTGTAAATTAAGGCGATTGGGTAGCAAGGTACAAGCACATCATGTAGACACACGAGATGCAGCAAGAGATGCCATTAATACTTTGGATACACAAATTTCTATTAATAAAATGTATTGATGTTTACATGCAATTTAAACATGTCACGTGAAGTTATTGTTCGCAAACACAAAACTGATCTAAGAAAGTTATAGTTACTGTGAATGGGTGAATTATTAATTTTTAAATAACTAAATGTAAAAGTGTTCATATATTCACACGAATTTTATTCACTCTATTCATGTTTTAAATTAAAAATCGTAATTGAAATTCGTATAATTTCTAAAAGGTAAGGGGAATTCGAAGGAGGGGTATTTCTATACCTTAAAAAATATGATAAGAATATCCTATCCAAGTCAAATGAACATTTTTTTTTAAAAAGGGAGGCTAAATCTGTCTCTGTTTTAATGTAGTACAACACCCAGTGACATTGACATGTATTAAACGTCAAAAAAGCGTCTGATTGTATATGCGTCAAGAAAGGCAATTATTAAAATTTAAAAAAAAAAAAAAAAAAAACGGGAGGGAGGCAATTTCTTGCTGGTTTCACAGAATCTATGAGAAGTTTCTGCGCCCAACTCTAAAGCAGTTGTGGAGGCTTGCTTCCGGGTCAATCATCAATAATGACACGAGTCTTTATTCCCAGGCTCACCTGCCGTCTTGTCCAGGAAGTAGGCCAGTAGACAACGCATGACAGCCTGGTGACAAATAACCAAAACGTTCTCCTGCCTCTCGAGCTCCATTATGACTGGCTCCAAGCGCTGGACCAGGTCCTCGTAGGACTGAGTCAAAAACAATTAATTACACACGTTAGGACAGTATCAAAGTGCGAACGTCTGTCAACGGCAATAAAAATGGAGTTCAGATTTCCTGAAAGACATGCTTTCATGCGTTTTTACTCCAAATGACTGACCTCTCCTTTAGGGTATCGGTAACGATACTTGTCCTGGTCTCGCAGTGCAAACTCCAAAGGGTAATTATGTTGAATCTCTTCATACATCATCTCCTCGCATACACCCTGAAGTAGCATCAAAACACACAAATCATAACCGGGTTAACGATGAAAGATGGCGGCTTTCTTTCAAAAGGAGCTCAGCACTCACAGCGTCAATCTCATTGAGGACTTTCCACTGTTCGTAGGGGACGCTGAGCGCTTCCGCAGTTTGGATGGTTCTCTTCATTTGACTGGTCCACACCTTCAGGTCACTGATGCCTTGGGCCTGGATGAACTGGCTTAGTTTCTTGGCAAACTGCAGACAAAGGGAGGTAAGAAGAATGATGCTGGTAAGTTTTCCATTCACCAAAAATGTACAAGAGACCACCATTATAAACCATTGGCATTATGTTTTATTCGGCACCTCGTTACAATATTTTTCCCATCGTATGACATCAACGACAAATAATTGTTTTTTTGTGTAGTAAAAAATATCTTTGACCACAAAAAACTTTCCAAAATACACAATTTTTGCTCATTATAAGCAGTAAAATAGTTCAAGTCCTTAATACGGTATACCTCCGGGGTACAGCGTCCCTTAAGATGTTTTCACTTTACAGTACGGAATGAGATGTTTTTTCGGACCTTCTTTAGGGTGTTTTCCCCGCTATACGACATCAACAACAAATTTAATTGCGAGCCCAAAAACATAAAATTTGCAGTTTGCTTTCGTGACGAGTTACATCTCTGAGATGCCCGTCAGCTATTGGTTAACTTTATACAAGATGCTGGTCTGCTATTGGTTTGCGTCACAGCATCAAGCAGATGCAACTAGGCTATTGGATTAACTCCTTCCTGTGTTGGCGATACAATAAAGTATTTTTTGCCCTGTATTTATTCTTAATGTATCCTGAGCATTGAGGTGATGCTAAAATGAGACCTAAAACCATGATAACCATGGAAACAAAGTTTGTGAATATCAAGAAATATGAATGTCTGTAACCAACATATGATCGTGACAATTACTAAGGATAAGAAAATTATTACGTCAACCAAATATTCTATGGGCATGAAATTACTCATAGTTAACGTTTAAAAATCTTTTCAATTCGATAAATTCTTCGCATCCACCCACTTACGCCATTGTACTAGCTAAATCACATCCCACCAAAGGTAAAGAACATTTAATTGTTCCTTCATATTTATTTATATTTTTATCTAAAATGTTAATGTTATCACCTAGAATACTGAGGTTCTGAACTAATGGCCATAGGTTTTTACCCCCACTCAAACAGCAATTTCACTTTGCGACCCTCAACTGAGATGGAATTAACGTCGTATCTTGAGCATCCGCGTTTTCCGTACCTCTTTCCCTCTCGGTGTGAGCCCCGAGTCTCCTCCGATGCAACCTTTGACATTGAGCTCGCTCTCCCCGTGCCGACAAAGGTAGATGGATCGAGGCGTGATGTGGATGTTCATGAGATAGTACACGATCCGACTCTGGATGTGATCCAGAACCCGGTTGACCAAAAAGCGCTGACCTACGTCCATGATTTTGATGTAGGAGAGGTCCCTAAATGGAGAGTATTGATTTGGTATTTTAAAGCAGTACGAACCACGGGTGATGGGATTTTTCCCACGTTTTTTCCTTGTTTAAGGATGTAATTCCACTTTAGGACACTGGGCAGAAGCACACAATTGTATAAAATTGTCAATTAAAAAAAAAAAAAAAAACAAGATGTGCTGCACCTTTGCAATCCTCATTCATTTTTGTTTTGCCAATAGAAATAATGCTCAAATATAATTTCATAAAAGTATATTGTTTTGTATTACCATTAGCCATTTAATCTCTACTACTGCCAGAATCTTATTTATATATCATTTTCAATAAAACAGAGTGATAAGTTTATTCTGTTTTAATTATTGGCCACCTGCAAACGAGATTGCATAGGATGCCAGTTCCTTATTTTGACTATTATACCTCTATGTTGTTTTATGCACTGTTAACATCATTGTCACCATCAGCCAATCATGTGGCTGTTTCCCTTAATTACTACACCCTTTGGGGCGGATTTGCTTTTGTAACCTCAGATATTTATTAAAAAGAAAGGTTTCAGAGGAAGTTATTTACTACAAGTTGGAATTTCTTATCGAGGGATTGGGTGCTCTCCTGTTCCCCTTGCAAGTTAAATCTCCATTGATGTCTCCTCTCCTTATTTTGAGGATCTAATTAAACTTTAAACTTATCACAAAGGCAAGTAAGTCATGTATATTTATTGATTTGAAATTGATATTCAAATTAGTCTCACCTGTCCAAGACCTCATCCAGGGTCTCATAAGAATTTTCATAGCACTTGATCCTCTTCATAAAGTCTTCCACTGCCTCCTCTGTGTTGCAATTTGTGTAATCAGGGCTACCTAGCTTCACTTGCTAATAAACACACGTACAAAAACACAAAGAATTATTGAAGATCACCGTGTTGGACTGAGATAAAAAATCCAGATCGAAACTCACCACAATGTTCTCCTGGATCACATCTGGGTCTTCACACACAGATTCCACAAAGAACACCTGGAGAAGATATGCAAGCACACTTTAGGCTTAAAACAAAACATACTCATAATGCAATTGATTTGGTCATATGGCGTTCCCTTTTGTTTCACTTGTTTACCTTGAAATCGTTCTGCTCTGCAAACTCAATGATGGTTTCCCTTCTTTCCCTAGTGGTGTTTGTCGCGTCAAAAACCTGCGCCCCCCCCAAAAAATAGTGTCAATGGTTAGGGGTATTATACACTGTAAATGCAAGAGCATGAAATCACTAACACCATCAAGGAACGTACCGCCACTTGGCCTCCTTCCTCAGTGAGGTACTGCCGCACATCGTTTAAAGCCGCCGAAGCACATTTCCTGCAAAAAGAACACACAATTCGACTGATGGATGATAAATATAGTAGACCGCCGGGATAAGACGAGTCCGCCTTAAGATGATTTCACTTTAAGGTGTGGAATTAGATGGTTTCAACCCAATTTTTAGCATTTTACACTATATCACATCCACAATAATTTATATTGCTTGCTCAAAAATGCATAACATTCAGCCTTTGCATTGTACATGCGTATACGGAGTTACGTCTCTATTATCTTGTTTGCAATTGCTCGAAATCCGATAAAATGCTGGTGTGCTATTGATTTGTATCATGGCATCACAAAAATAACGGTATGCTATTAGCTGAACTACGTTCCAAAATGACATTCATTCCCTTTCTCCAGGTCAGAATCTCATGTCCTATTACTGTATTTTTTTTTGTACTGTACTTTTTCCCTATGGGTCCCAAAGATTTCAGTGATGCTAAAGAGAGAAGCAAAAACACCATGGAAACAAAGCTTGCGATTATCAAAAAAATATGGAGAATCCACACGGGTCACTACTCTCGCAAAATTGAATGGCCATGACCAATAGACATTTGGGACTTTTTTTTTTCAAATTAAGAAAGTGAATAATTTTTCCATTACAAGTACCGTATTTTCCGCACTATAGGGCGCACCGGGTTATAGGGCGCACCCCCAAAAAATAGTTTTTGGTCCTATATCTTCCATAGATAAGGCGCACCGGATTATAAGGCGCTACAATGGGAACGTCAAAAAACAGTCAGATTTATCAGTCAAACTGATTACCCCCTTAACATTCCCAAAGCTTGCAAAGAAGCAAATACGTGTCGTAGACACGTGCGGATGCGGTGTCCGTACGATGTCACTTAAATGCGTCATTTCAAATATCATTCGGAAGGTTGAAGTCTTGGGATTCAAGAAATGCCAAACATTTCTATGTTTCTATTTTCTTTTTCGCTCACAACTTTACTGTGCATATGACAATAAACACTTGGAATTGAGTTTAATTCACTCAACTCATCACAGCAACATCAAGATTGTTCTAAAACAAGATACCAGGAAAATATAAAGCCGCATAACTCACCTAAGTTCTCACGTTCAATAATGATACGCAACCATGGTCTTCTTACAACCGTGAGTGAAGTAAATCCAGGAGAGTAGAATATTTACAAATACAGACTAATGAAACATGTTTCTTTATGGCGTACTTAAGCAAGCTTGCTACGCCATTGCTAAACTCGGCCGATTGCAGGGTTTGTTTTGGCAATCTAGCCAAATCCGAGACTCCGAATAACTTCAGCCAATAGCGATCGATTTAACGGATGATTGACACATTGATTAGCCAATGAAACGCCGGTATATAAATCCCAGCATACACCGCGGACTTGCTACGCCATTGCTAAACTCGGCCGATTGCAGGGTTTGTTTTGGCCATCTAGCCAATCCGAGGCTCCGAATAACTTCAGCCAATAGTGATCGATTCAAATGATGATTGACACATTGGTTAGCCAATGAAACGCCGGTATATAAATCCCAGCATACACCGCGGACTACTCCACGTTCGGGGTAAAATCGAGTCGGCGGCTGTTGAGTAAGTTGCGAGACCTTGCGAATTTAATATTGAGCCATATATAAGGCGCACTGTGTTATAAGGCGCATGGTCAGCTTTTGAAAAAAATTAAGACTTTTAGGTGCGCCTTATAGTGCGGAAAATACGGTATTAAATCGAACGTTTTTACTGTATTGATGACAAAGTAGCGAACATTGTGAGCAATGAGATTAGACATGGCAGGGTAAACACATAATAAAGACTTAAAAGAGAATATTTGTAATGTTAATCATCATACATATGCGTTGTAGCGACCCCAGCGAAAGATGGTCAAGTCTTAACTAATGGTTTTCAGTTTGTTTGATTACAATTTGTTCCTTCATGAAAAACATCCAATCCCAGTGAGAAATTGTACTGCTTCAGCGAGTGCTAAGATAATAATAAACTGAATGAAAGTGGCTCCGCGATTCGCATGCCGGATGTAAAGACAGGTTTTTGAACCTTCACAATAAGAGTGACGTACAGAATGTGAAAATGTACTCATATAAACACACGGTAATCTTACTAATATGATCAAAACTGTTTAAGCAAAAAATAATAATTATGATAAATTCCGAATAAGGTCTTTTACAGGTGTATTAATCAGTAGTAGTACAAACGCTGCCCAACTTACGAACAAGATAGGTTGCGGACGATCGTAAGTGTGTCAGTGCTATATTTTGTATGTTTAAGGTGTATATAAGTATGTTTAAAGGATTTTATAAGTAACCTGTATTGTTTTGTGCTAAAAAAATAAACATTTCATAAAATAAGAAGCGCTATAAATATAAATAAAGTTGAGTTTAACTTACTTTTGGAAGATGCGCTTCAAGAGTTAGGCTAAGTTCTCCTTCATGGTAAAAAGTGGCCGAAAAAAAGCGTTTTAACCATTTTCTCAACCGCATCAAGCTTTCTCATTCCACTTTCATTTTAAAAGAAATGGCTCGCCTCTTCTTTACACTTCACACCAACCATATTGAATGGATGCACGAGATGCTAAACAATGAAAGCGTTTAAGTTCTTAGCGCGTTGGGGATTCAGTACACGTAGCACTTTATGTTTACACGCGAAATAGGAAATAGAACCCGGATTTCTTCTTCGAGGTAGATGCTGGGTGATCTCTCACAGCGCCACCACACACCGGTAGCACTACACTCATGTCCTGTACTGGGAAAAAAGTTGCACACAATTCAAAATCTAACTTACAGCAATGTCCGGATATTTTTCGACATCCCGAAAAAAATTTTGCATCTACTGTTTTACGCAAGTCGAATGGTTGTAAGTGGGGGAGCGTCTGTACTTACTATTTTTTATTTGAATGTTTTCATCTGTGGTACTGGGGATTCGAAGCCCACTTTCTAGTTTTCTATATCCCCTATATGGCAATTGCAGTTTGCGATCTCCATCACAAAACTGAGTCATGTCTTACTCTGTGGGTCTACTGTACGAGTGAGAAACCACTCTTACCTTCTGATCTTCAACCCCTCTTCGTTGTCTGGACGGAAAAATTCAAAGGACTTATAGATCTTCACACACTCCCTCCTATATTGTCCAACGTTGAACTCTGGAGAAGACATAACAGTCGTCATCAAATGCTGTCGCTCATGGAAGATTAAGATTGCCTTAAATTCTTTTGGGTTACTGTAGCACAAATAAATGGGTACCTCTGGTGGGAACCCCGATCCAATTGAGATAACGGGTGAGCTTCTTGGAAATGTAGGTCTTGCCCCTCGCAGGGAGTCCCACCGTCACAATAAGGGTAGGACAGTTGGTCATACATACTGCAAAAGAAAGAAAAACATTGATTAGCTTGCAATTTCAGTCATAATAAAGCCGAACAAGTCTTTTTATTGGTATCTGTAAAGAATGTGTTGCGGAATTCACAAGGTTGCTACAATCAACATAAGCCGTCTCACCAGGCCAGTGTTTGCACAGATGACTGGGTCAGAAGTCATAATGACAACGAGGCATCTCTTTGCCATCAGCCATCATTTGATTGCTTAAACTCTAGCCATGATCATGCAACATTTAAACATTTCTTAAGAATAAAACTGGAGACATTTTACATGTCGCTGAAAGATAAAGCTATTTTTGAAGCTTTTATACATTCAGCTCCATGACGCCTTGCTTTTTCCAAATGGCAAATGGAAAAATACGTAATTATTATTCATTCTTTTTCAGTATCGCTAATCCTCGCTACGATCGCGGGGTAGCTGCAGCCAATCCCAGCTGACATCGGGCAAAGAACACCCTGGACCAGTTGCCAACAAGTTTTAAATTTTAATACATTCTATATTTTAAAATGAGTTTGACCCGTTTGAGCCCAGAAGATACACAAAAACTGTAAAACAAAATGAAGAATCACAGTAAAAGAAAAAAAACTTGGAGCGAGACGCCCAAAATAAGAGGTAAGGCATAAGAAATCCAGCTCGACCCGACACAAGCCCGACCAGCCAAAGCCCAACCAATGACCTTGATTTGAAGGACTGTTTCTAAAACAAAATCAAATTTCACATTTTATTTGAGAGGACTCTGGAGAAAAAGTTATTAATGACCCAAAAAAAATGTTTTTCGTAACAAAGCTGCGTTAAACAAAGTTTACATATTTCATAATTCTGTATCTGCTGAGGTTACATTAATCAGCATTTTTCCGTTATTGACGGATTTTTTAAATAATGGACGTTAACATTTCATGGGCGTCCGTCAGTTTGACAGGTTGAAAATTGTGCCATAAACCACAGCAGCAGTACGTTATAAATAATCTAGAGCGACACATTGAGAGAGAGAGAGGGAGAAGCAGCGAAATGAAGAACAATGTATAGTTAGCAACAGCCAAATAAGTTGGGGGGGTTTCTTTCGGATTTGTTTTTCCTTTCATTTAAGTGTACATTTTTATAGGCCTATATTAGTTAAAAAATACAGCAAGAGGAGCCTGGACCAAACGTATTGATTGACATTTTAGGCCTGGGTGACCTCAGGCAAGTGCCCTGCGATTGGCCGGCAACCAGTTCAGGGTGTCCCCTGCCCACTGATTGCTAGGATGGGCTCCAGCACAGCCGCGACCCTACTGAGGATAAGCGGTGTAGCTAATGAGATGAGACCTCAGGCAATAAATTAACATTATTTTTTGAAATGAAAAAAACGTTTTGCCAATAAAATAAGCAATTGGATAACAGGGTTATTTATTTTGAAAATATGGTGTCCATATTATGATCGTCGTTTTAATTCTTGTAATTATATTATCATGATTAAATATTTCATCTTTTTATGATAACGTCTTATTTTAATAATGCTAATTATGGCTAAATGCTTACTACTAGATGTCGTGATATTCTAGTAGTTTTAGATGAGATATTGGGACATTATGTCTTTATTAGTAAAATTTAAACTACAAAATAAAAGATATTGCAGTGGATTTGTAATAAATCCCGAATGTATGATATTTTTAATTGCATTAAAAAAAACTTGATCACAAGAGTATTCCATTTTTTGAGACACTGTGAAGACGCTAGTAAATTGTATCAGGAGCGTTTGTTGCGTCACTTGGATACCGTAGGGATAAAAGGTATTCGCAAATGTCACTCGTTGCTAGGCAAAGTGTTGCATATTCCGATTAATGTACAGTATGTTTTTTTAATAAAAAAAAGGGGGGGGCATTGCAAGGTTGAGCAGGTCGTAAAGTGAGGTTGCAGACCGATCGCATTAGCATCCAGCAACCGAGCACTTGTGCTAACGGTTTAAGCTAGCAGTACATCACGAGACTCCAAAGCAGGCTCGACCGGTCGAAAGCAAACCACTTTCGCTCGTGACTTAACTTCCAATGTCAAGATTACGCACCCTTTCTTTGCGAAATGTGCCTCTCGGGGAGGCCGTTTTTGCACGGCATCCAAATCTTCTTGAGCGGATTTTGAGTGAGCTCTCGCGGGTTCGGCGGCGCGACGTCCTCCTCCTCCATCGCGTCTTGGGCCGGCGAGGTTGAGGTTTCCGCGGGGGGGACGCGAGCTCTTTTGCCGTGATGCTGCTGCTGTTCGGAGGGGGATTTGGGTTTCATGGTGGAAGCTTTGAGTGAGGATGCTGCAGCGGCGGGGCGAGCGACCGCTGTCTCCGGCGTCAGCCTCCCTGGATTCCTCCCACTCGGATCGCGCTATGTCGCGTCACGTGCAGCGTCGCCTCCAGGGCCAGCCGCGATTGGTCGTAATGACCAGTATGCGCGCGCAGCTACTTTTTATTATGTATCGTTTAACCGTAATCACTCAACGGAGACACACAACGACAACGTCAATTCAAGATGGGGTCTCCAACTTTGAGCCAGATGACACCCAGGTGCCCCCCGAAGGACAGCTGAGGTGTCCTCGGACCGGCTCTGAAAATACCTCAGCAGTGCTGGGTTATGGTGACTTTCTAATAAAAACAAATGTTTTATGTGGTTAATTAAGTCAGCTTAACCTTATTTCCTACTCCATTGTGAATATGCTTAATTGCTTTTGAGATTGTCGAGAAAAATTGTTCAAACCTCACATTGTTTATTTGCTAAAAAACAAAAAACCAAGAAGTATTTAATTGCTGTTTCCTCAGTGGAAATGTTTAAATCTAAGCTTAAAACTCACTTCTACTCTATAGCATATGAATAACCTAAACTTATCATGTGCAATACCCTGTGAAGCCCTTTGAGACTCTTTGTGATTAAGGGCTATACAAATAAAAATGACTTGACTTTTTAAAAGTGTCGATAAAAACTCATATTGTTGGGATATGATGTAATGAAATTGTATGTTTAATTGCTGTTAAAAAAATGTTAAATGTTAAGATTGTCGAGAAAATTTGTTCAAACTTCACATTGTTTATTTGATGTTACCAGTGTCGATAAAATTGTTCAAACCAAAAAAAACTACTCCATCTTCTTCTCTTTCTTTCCTTTCCTCTGTCTTTTTCCTTTATCTCTCTCTCTCTTTCTCTTTCTCTTTCTCTTTCTCTTTCTCTTTCTCTTTCTCACTCTCAAAACGGCCTCATAACCGTGAAAAAATGATTAACATACCTGTCAACCTCCAGGGCTCCATGCCCTTACATACTGTCGTATTTTCCCTTACAAATACAAAATAATCTTACACCATATTTTTTTCAAACGTGTTTATTTATGTAGTTCAACATGTTATATTGAACATGTGTTTCGTTATAATATATATTTATTGTATATATACGTAACGGGTGTAATAATAACTTTTGTTTTATTGAAATTCCTGCTGAAATATGTGTATAGTTTTTGATAAATGTCCTGCAATGCTGAGTCCAACAGTGCCATCTGCTGGTATGGGGTGGGGTCTGGTTTTGGCTTCTAACATGTGACCAGGAGGCGGGGTTTGTTGTTAGTCTTACCAGAGAGAACTACAAAGGTAAGACATATCTTTTGGTGCTCCACAAAAGAAGTTAATTTTAAACATTATAACCCCAGCTGACAAATCTCTCACCATGCAAAGTAATGTGATTGATATTGTCAAGCTGTTTAGGTTTATTTTCGTTTTGTTTCTGTTTTACTAAATATTAATTCCCCTTGTAGAGATCAAAGAGATCAGACCCAGCAGAAAAAGCTAATGTTGTGACTCATCCATTTGCAGGTAAATTGTACCCATTTTTATACTCATTATTGTTTTTATTCCTATTTTCTCATATACATTAAAAAAGGATGATGTTGGTTAAAATTCAGACTAAAGAAAAACATGTTGAATTCATTGTAAACGTTAAAAATCCACTATACGATCTCTTGTTAAAAGTATCTTGTTAAAATGTAAAGATGTAAAAATGTATTGTGATATTCTAAAATGTATTTTCTGTAAAGTGAAAAGAAAGCTCTTTGATATGCTTTGTTGTTAGTCTTACCAGAGAGAACTACAAAGAGATCAAAGAGATCAGACCCAGCAGAAAAAGCTAATGTTGTGACTCATCCATTTGCAGAAACTGTAATAATAAAAACCTCATCATCCAGTCCAGCGTGAATGTGGATCTTTCGTGGGACACGTACACCGCGGTTACATTGGTGCCGTGACCCGTGACTTCTATCAAACTCGCCGAACCGAGGACTGTCCTACATATATTGTTAATTAACATTTTGTTGGGAGATACTGAGTTGCTCGACATGAATGAGCTTTATTATAAAAAAAGTTAAAAAATTAGGTAGCTTGGACGTTCACTGTAGAAGGAAAAAATACATGCAAATATAATTAAGTAGAATAATACATTTTCTTATTCAAATTATTAATTCATTTTCCGAATTCAATTATTGTCGGTAATAAACAACTTAAAGGGTAACCACAAACCTGTCCTTTTTCATTTTCTCCTTTTATACTTCCTTTTTTTCTTAACTTCTTTATACAACATAATATTTCGTAATATAATGCATCAAAGCAAGTGAGCCGTTTGAGAGCCAGCTCTCTTTAATGAGTTGAGCCGAAAAATCCGGTTCTCTAAAACGAGACGGACTTCCTTTCGCTACACAACTACCACAGAATGATGCATGATGGGAAATCCCCAGGCGGCAGATGCATGCGCACAGTAGCATCAAACCGCTCGCTTCGTTTGCAACGAAAAAAATGATAGAGAGAAAGATAGAGGCTACCGCAGCGAACTCGTTTGACTTGATTGATCTGCCGTTTTGTGATAGTCGTGTACACCGGATGGTACCCATAATTGACAAATTTGCATTTTTCCGTACAGATATTCTTGTACGTCGTACACGTCTTAAAATGCATAATAAACGTACTTTGTACGGCAAAAACATACAGGTTACCAGGTATGAATTAATTAAATTGCCTCGTTATTAACGGTGTTATTTTTCAACACTGCATTTAAGTAAGACCAGAGTAAAAATAACAAATATTTATGACAAAAAGCAGATGGCTTTGCCAGGCCAATAGAAGATTGGATTCGGCTGCTTGGAGCGGTCAGTGATCGGAAGCTGGAGTACCTGATTTGGCCGCCAAATGGGGTTAGAGACCCGACAAAAGCAGACCACACAAAATTAGATGTCTATTGATTTTGTTGATATTTATTGAAGTTGCCATGAGATGAAACCTAACTTAAGAGTCTCACAGAGGCCGAAACTACAACTGTGTGAAAATCTTCGTCTTAGCCCAGCCCCCTGATAATTTTTTTTTACCCAATGCGGCCCGGGACTCCTCTCTCCCCTCCCCTTATCCTCTCTACCCACCTGTGCCTTCTGTTTAGAGAAGCGACCAGGGACGGGCCATTAAAACAAAAGCATTCAGGGCTCCACTTGCTGCAGACTGGAATCAAGCCACTGATAATATTTTAAAAAGTCTGATAGAAAAGTGTTTGATCAAGAAATATCATAAAAAAATGTACGCTAGTTTACTTGTTTAAGGGAAGCAGGTTCAGGTGGAGACTGATATATTAGCTCTTGTCAAAACAGTAGTTCGTCAATCAATTGTGTGTATGTTTGTGATTGAAAGAGCTTACAAAGCATGCTAAAGTGGAAGGCTGTTAACATTAGTTACTCAATCCGGCTCTAAAACAGGAGTGCCCCCACGTTTCAATTTGAACATGACGTGGCTTGTATATTTTGAAATATGTGAATGTTGAATTAACTACAAACGTCAGCACGGACCAAAGGGTGCCCCCTGCTGGGTTAGGGTATAATTTTGCGTCAATATTGTGTTTTTTCGTCTTTCCGAATTAATAACATTTTACATTTAGTACAGTAGATGGCAGTACTGCACTTATTGTCAGGCTGCAACGTGTTTTTGCTTTTCTGCAGAAACTTAAACCCATTTGAGTATGTACAAAAATGTTGTGGGTATAAATATTGCATTTACAGTTACAGTATCTACCCAGCCACCTACCTACCTACCTACCTACCTACCTACCTACCTACCTACCTACCTACCTACCTAACTAACCTAGTCATATCCCTCAAGTGGGGTGACTGACAGCAAAACAAACACATACAAAAACAATTAAAATAAAAAAAGGGAAAAGGTAGTAAAAAACACACACAAAACATTTTGAACCATCGCCAACCCAAATGCCCAAACACTCGATCTAGTTAAGCACCTCGGCACCCAAGTTGGTCATGCTTTTGTCCCTCCAGATGAAACAGGACACAAGAAAGCGGAATTGTCACTCGGGTCAGGGTGACACAACACACTCTTCCTTTCAACAGCAGCTTTCACTGGTTTACCCCTGCCGCATCATACGGGTGCCCTGCCAATCCCTTAGGACGCGTCCAAACATCCCACTATCCTTTCACAACACCTCTCCACTCCTTCCCATCACCAACAAGAGCTCTAGCTTCCATTATATTTAGACCTCTTTCCTGCAGTGCACTCATAACACCATCCATCCACGTCAATGGCGGCCTTCCTCTTGGTCTCCTTCCATTGACTTCTGCTCTGTAGCTCCTCTTCAACATTCGCTCCTCATCCATCCTCTCCATGTGTCCAAACTAACCGAGTACTCTCTTATCCACACGTTTGCACAGTTTCACTACTACAGTTTCACTACAGTTCTGTCTCTCACAATTACATTTCTCAATCTATCCAATCTTGTCACTCCTAACATACCCCTCAAACACTTCATCTCAAAAACATTTAATTTCCTTCTCAAATCTGCATTCAGGCTCCAAGTCTCTGCACCATACAACACAGTCGGCACAATCACACTTTCATACAGTCCCCTCTTAACATCCATACCCATACTCTTGTTGCTCATCACTCTCCTCTAGGTAGTTAAGTGGGAGGAAAAGACTACTTTGCTCTTTCTTGGAGGGTTGCAAAAACCCATTAGATGTTCTATTTGTATAGCTGCAGCAGCAACAAAGCTCTTCAACACAACATGACATCAAACTGGACAAACGTATCGTAATGGCTTGTGAAGGGAGAATACTTTTCTTTATAAACAGTACAGTATTTTAATTTTATCCAGCATATGTTCTTTGTTATAGTTAACGCATGGTAAAAAGTATCCGCTAGATGGCAGCATTGAACTTTTTCTCACACAGTCCATGTTGTTGCCAACTTGTATATCATTAACATTGGCAACAAATCAAGCCAGGAATAACCCTGAATAAAGTCCTGTGACCATTTTTTTAATGATCTGTCTGTTGTAAAAAAATATAAAAAACTCCACAACTCAGTGTTTTACACTGTTTTGTCAACCAATAAAAGCTTTTCACTTTTTTTGCTGCAAAAAAGACTTTTTGATTGGAGCTGCAAATATCTGGAAATGTTTAAATGAAACTTGCCACAGGGTATGTGACCTACATATAACATGACAGTGAAGCTCTTCAATTAAATAGCTTCAGAATTCAGTGGAATGTGTGTCAGCGTGACAATTTTAGGCCCCTACTGTACATGTACAGTATGTCAACTCAGTCAACATTCTTGTGTATAAAGTGAGAGTCGTGGAAAAAAAACATTTAAGTGTGGAGTCCTAAGTCAAATAATAATATTTAAGTAATATAGACGTTACAATGATTTATAGAATAGTGGCACCCTGGGGTCACCAATGTGGTGCTCGCCAGCACCGAGTAGCTCCCAAAGAACACCTGATTAGCCTGCGCTCCATTTCTGAAAATAGCCTCAAACTGATGGGTCATTGTCATTTACTGGGAAACTTCATTTCGAACTGTCAAGAGAAATTATTGACATGATTAGTGACTTTAAATACATCATCCATTCTTCCAAAATGAACATATTAAATAAATATGGAAATTATTAAGCTCCCCTTTTACAAAGCAGATGTTTTAGTGGTTGACTAAGACTATTTCAACCCCCATTGCGATAATTACAACCCAGTAGTAACAGAAGATAGTAACAACATTGTAATAAAAGGATAAGTGATTATTTTAGAAATGCATATCAAACCAAGGTCACAGCAACCCTAAACAAGTACACAAGACTGTGAAAAAATATGTTCCCCATGTTTTGAATAGTGGATTTTGTTACTTTATTTTTTTACTCTTATATTTTAAAATATTCGGATGCACTAAAGTCCCTTAAAACAATCACCAACATGCTTAGAGGCAGAGGTTCTTCACCAGAGCTATCACTGCTCTAAACTATCACACAGATCTGTGCAAGATATATTGCCTATGCCCATCAATGCCACAGACCGGCTAGCACTGGCTTCCATGGATTCTCCTGATCTGATACAGGTACAGCACCTTCATCAACTGGTCTCCGTTTTTGTTGGTGTAAAGTGTCCTCCTGCTCTTCAGGGAGGAGCCGGACCTCGACACTGAACCCAACACCAAAAAACAGCCTGGAAAGGGATAGGCACCAAAAGGAAGCGGTGCCATGAAGACCAAGGCAGTTAAGAGAATTATGAACCATGACATAAAAGCGAATATTCATATTTTATTTCTTAATTCTTAGTTTTGCACAATGTTAGTGCTGTCATTGCACTATTTTCTGGTGCTTTTATATATATATATATATATATATATATATATATATATATATATATATATATATATATATATATATATATATATGGGCCAGTCTACAAGCACTACCTTGTAAATATTCCCTTTCCTCATTTTCTTTTCTATCTTAGTTATTTCTTTTAAGTTTTGTAAAATATGTTTATCCTAGACTGCCACGTGTAATACAATTCTTGACAATGTTCCCTACGCTTTTATTAATTACAGTAAAGACAATTCTAATTTGAAAGCAAACTCACAGACAGTTCATATATTCCATCCCTCCATCCATTATCTGCACCGCTTATCCTCAGTAGGGTCGCGGGGGTGCTGGAGCCCATGCCAGCCATCCTCAGGCAGTGGGCAGGGGGCACACGGGGACAGACAACTCACTTGCTCATTCATACTTAGGGACAATTTGGACCAGTCAATTAACCTGACTTGCATGTTTTTGGAATGTGGGAGGAAATTGGAGTGCCTGGAGGAAACCCACAGAAGCACGGGGAGAACATGCAAACTCCACACAGGAAGGTTCGATCTCACGACCTCAGAACTGTGCCACACACACGCTAACCACTGCTCCGCCGTGCTGCCCCAGTTCATATATCATAAAAGGCGCTAAATAACACAGAGTGACCCTTTAAACAACTTCATCAAACAAAATAAGACATTAAATATGTTTCCATGTACGACCTCAATAGCATTCAGTTTGCATATATGAGTAAAATGCAAGTGCAATCTGCTGCCACCTACTGATATGGATGAATCTTACAGTTACTCGGCTGATCACTGGGAGAAAGCAAAAATACTGTCTTCTAGTTTCAAACAAGTTCATGTTTTTTTAATAGTGTTGGGATGAATTGTGTTTCGCATGTGAAAACAGCTACCAGTGACCCAGACGATTCAGATGAGCCAAAATGGGCGAGACGAGACCGGTCTGACAAAAGAAAACGTTTTTTTTTTCCTCTCCGTCCTAAAATAATCTACGGCATACACAATTTGAAATGGTTAAAAACATACAAGACAGGGGGAAGATATATGTGGACAGGTATGCAATACAACGGCCATGTTCAAAAATTGTTGGCATATAAGGACACACTAGTTGGCCTCGGCACACTGATTGAAAAACATTACCATACCTGTCAACCTCCACAGCTCCATGCCCGTACAAACTGTCGTATTTTCCCGTACAAAATACAAAATAATCGTACACCATTTTTTTTTCGGAACAATGCATGATGGGAAATCCCCAGGCAGCAGACGCATGCACACAGGATCATCAAACCGCTCACTTCGTTTTCAACGAAAAAAAAAAACGATACTGAGATAGAGGTTTCCGCGGCGAACTCCTTTGACTTGATTGATTTGCCGTTTCGTGATAATCGGTGATGGTAGCCATCATTGACAAATTTGCGTTTTTCCGTACAGATTTCTTTGTACGTCGTAGTCGCCTTAAACTGCTTAAAAAACGTTCTTTGTACGGCAAAACCGTACAGGTTGACAGGTATGCATTACAGTCGTTATGAGGCTGACTTTGTTACTGCGTGAAAGGTGACGCTCAAATAGACGATCTTTCAGCAACTTTGCCGTAAACTGGGATCTCCCCGTGTGGCTCCATAAACACCTCTAATAACTCAATCCAAATCGACTATAAATGATCAAAACTAAACCAGTATCTCCATTCCTGGTGATAACAACAACAACAACAACCCCTCGTTACAAACACATAAACTCAAGCGGCATAAAGTGTCTTAGCTCTGCGACTTCGAAGGAGGCATCAAAACGAGCAATAAGCGATCATCCAAATGCGCAATGGAGTGTAAACACCGTATCAATTCGGATCGTGTGCGCCCCAATACAAAGCGTTTTGCAAATGCAGCGTCGGGAGCTTGTTGTTGTTATGTAGGGGAAAGGTCTCGCTCACTCTCCGGCGCGCAGACGAGCACGTCCGCTTGTGTTGACGTTGCTGCCGTGCGCCACCTTCTCACAACCACGAGCAAGAATCTTCTAGAGTCTAGAAGAGTGTCTAGAATCTAGACACTTACCCGCTCCGTCCTGGTTCGTAGCCGTCTTGGATCGGCCGCAGCATCCCCTCATCCTGGACCGGTTCTGTTGTGGAGCCAAGCGCCGCGCTGATGCTTCGTTTATTACTCTTGCGCGTGCACAAACACAAACGCGCGCGCACACGCATCGAGTGTGTGGAGCTTGCTGCCACACAGGACGTAAAATGAAGGTAGCGGCACCTGGCCCCCTTTTTGCAACCTCCCACAAGACTGAAAACATGAAACCCTCCCACTTGCTTCAAGTAGGTGTCCCCACTAGAGGAATGACAGTTCCCATGGCACTGATTGTAAATTTGCACGCTGCAGGAAACTGTGATGACATCTACAGTATACCCCGGGATACGACTTTATTTCGCCCTAAGGTGGGGATCGCAAAGTGAAATTGCCGCATGGCAGGGGATAAACATGTGGCAAACAGCTAACCTTTATCAAACGCCGATACCACTTATAAATCCTTTGAAATGATTAAATAGTCTAAGTTAGTAACACTTTTGTGTAATAGACAAGTCATTTGTATAGCCCTTAATCACAAGGAGTCTCAAAGGACTACACAGACCACAGATTATTGCAAACTACACACTATTATGACACCATCCCCTGATCTAAGACCTACATGAGGGCAAGGAAAAACTCAAAAAGCTCAACTTGGGGAAAATGAATAAAGCCTGAGAAGGGACCTCACAGGAGGTAATCCCCCTTCCAGGATGACAAGGCTGCACTGGATGTTGCAATAACAAATAATACTCAGATATTGTCAACTTGAAATATAAGTCATTCATAAGCTAGAGAAAATAAGCGTGTTTTAGCCTAGATTTAAACAGTTTGTGCATATAATTAAATGACATGATACATTTACTGAACATGTAAGGGAAAAATGATATTTGATTGACCTTAAAGGTGGTGTCCGTAACTTCAGAAATATTCTACTTGCTGATGCCATCTTCTGAATGAAATCTTAATTGCAGCCTCTGTCAAGCTGCCTGTGTGCCGCGTGCACATACGTGTCTCTTTTAGATGTTCCCAAATTAACTCTTCTTTTTTTTATATTTTTGGGGCATCTGAAACATTTCTTTTTGTACTTTCTACATTTTCATTCTAGAATCAATGAAGACGAGCAAGCGCATGACATCACTACCCCCCCACCCCCCGCCTCCTTTTGTACAACCTAATCGCTGAGTTGTCGGAGTTCGGATGATAAAAGTATGATATAAGCAGATAGGCGCGGTGGAAAAAACGTACACTAAAAGGCTCTTTGAACTCAGTTTGTCATTGTTAACACATACTTAATAGTGAAACTATTCCATTTTAAACGTTTTAAAGACAGTTTAAACTATGCACCCCACCTTTACATGTGACGTAACTTAAGCTGGTACAGTGGAGTTAGAAGGTGGATGCAGATGGGGAAAGGAGATGGCGGATTAAAATGAAAGCTGACGGTAAAACTTTCACTTGCATGGATTGTCATGTCCTTGGAAGAATTCAATGCTTTAATCACCGCTATAATCTTAATCAGTGTCGTAATGGTCGGTTAGTTACGGCGATATTCTTTAACAAAGGAAACAATGCGTGAGCTTTTTTCAGATTTCTTTATTACCTCGTGCTTTGTTTTCATTGTCACCATTTTCTTGCTTCTCCCTTTAGCATCGCTGCAACTAAGTTCATGCAAAACTATATATTTTCATACAATTTCTAACTTCCTTTAAAAAAAAACTTTTTGGGCAAGTGGCTCAAAGCCAGAGTAATGCAAAGAAACACACGTGGGGAAAAAAACCTCCAACTGGAGTCTAACACAGCTATTAATCAAAGGCAGGTTTAATTGCATGTAATATCTATATTATGTAGGGGCAGCACGGCAGCGCAGTGGTTAGCGCTTGTGCGGCACAGTTCATGTCATGGGAACCTGTCGTGGGTTTGAATCCAGCTCCAGACTTCCTGTGCGGAGTTTGTATGTTCTCCCCGTGCTTGCGTGGGTTTCCTCCAGGCACTCCGGTTTCCACCCACGTTCCAAAAACATGCATTTCAGGTGAATTGGCCGGTCCAAATTGTCCCTAGGTGTGAATGAGCGAATGCGTTGTCTATCCCTGTGTGCCCTGCGATTGGCTGGCAACCAGTTCAGGGTGTCCCCTGCCCACTGCCCGGAGATGGCTGGGATGGGCTCCAGCCCCCCCGCGACCCTAATGAGGATAAGCGGTACGGCTGATGAGATGAGATCTATATTATGTGTATAATGATACATAGTATATTATATATATATATATATATATATATATATATATATATATATATATATATATATGTATACAAATGAAATAGTACAAAAACAACACAGTTCAAAGATGATTGGGCAAGATACAAAAGTCAAAGCGTGATTATTTTGGAAAGAAAAAGATTGTTTTCCAGGAAGACATTTTTCAAGAAGAAACCGACCAAACTTGTTTCACTGCATTGTTGTTTTGGTTTTAGTTTTATTTTCCTTAACCTGAGGCCTCATTTAAAAAAATATAGATATATATGCAAAAAAACAAGGCGTACGCCCATTTGTAAGCAACACTTGTCTTTATAAAACCAAACTTGACCGGAGAATGGCTGCGAATACGGGAAGACAAATATGGCTTATATTGCGCTGCTAGAGAATGTGGCATATGGGAGTGAGTGGGTTTTTCTTTTCTTTTATTTTATTTACGTTTTTTTCATTGTTAACAGCATCTGCCACATGCTGCCATTCCTCTGTCTTTATGGCATTTGTCATGCCATCGCCCATCCCCACAAATAAAAACTGTTTCCGACAATCCACTTCACCCACAAGAACCTCCACTTAGTGTGAGTTTGCGCTTTTTGGTTCTACTCTTCGCTTGGCGTTTGGTATGTTTGAATATTCATCAAGGGCGTTCCTGGCCTTTTACAGGCATAAGGGAGGGAAACCTCCAAATGCATCTTGGTACCTCAAAAGTGTCTGTTTTGCATGAAATTTGATAAACATTTCGATGAATAAAATATATACACTATACAGGGTAGAGCAATAGAACCAGCTAATTGAATGTTGGCATTGAGGGCAGTCCCATTGATTTTTTATGAAAAACATTTCTTATTGGGGGTAAGACACACAAAGGGACACTGGGGACAAGACAATTATTTGTTATTCGTACTTCTTTTTTAACCATTTATATATATGAAATGGAGTGGAGAGGTGTTGTGAAAGGATAGTGGGATTGTGGACGCGTTCTGAAGGATGGGCTGGGCACCCGTATGATGCAGCAGGGGTAAACCAGTGAAAGCTGTTGGGCCCTGCTGTTGAGCAAAAGAGTGTGTTGTGTCACCCTGACCCGAGTGACATGGACGCTTTCTGGTGTCCCGTTTTATCTGGAGGGACGAAAGCATGACCAACTTTGGTGCCGAGGTGCCTAACTTTTTTAAGTGTTTGGGCAATTGGGTTGGCCATGGTCCAAAAATTTTTGTGTGTTTTTTTTGTGTTATTTATTTCCCTTTTATTTTCTCTGTTATTGTATGTGTGTGTCTTGCTGTCGGTCACCCCTCTTGAGGGATATGACCAAGGTACATAGATAGATAGATGTATAAAATAGTGATATTTTTAAAGTATTCGCCAGGTGGATTAAATAGTATGTGGCCCGCTGGCTATAGTTTGCCCATCCCTGCTTGAATGAGACAAAAACTACATTGGGAGACGAATTGTTTGTTTCAGGCTCATTAATCTCGACACGAGTGACTGATAACGTCTCTGTGTCATGTGATCCCTGCTTAATAGTAAACTATTACTTAGGACAAAGAACAAATCAGAATACTGGAAAAACAAATGCATCCGGTTGGTTCTGACCTATGGCCGAAATTGATGACAAGTCACATGATTAAAGGCATTACCTCAGAAAGGCCATCTATCCCACTACCCCATGTTTCTCCCCCATATAGGACCTTCTTGAAACCCATTGGTGTCACACCCGTGCCTCGGGCAGCAAACCCTGCACACGCCTAAACACACAACCGCACTTCACAACATACCAGTCAGACCAGTCTCAGTGTATCATATAGCATACAAATATGAGGGACTTTTTTCCACCTCTTATTAACCTTCCCTGGACACTGTAAGTCTTAAGACAGGAGGAAGTCGGTTCCAGGCCGGTCTTCCTTTTAGGCATTGTGGGGATGCGACCTGTTCTTTGGACCTGTGACGCAAAGAGTCCAATTTACCAGAGATTTGTAGATCTTTTTTTATCTTTTAAATGAAATTCCTAAACAAATTATAGTCAGAGGACTTAATTTGAGAGGGTGCTTGACCTCATTCGACTACCTAGGCAAGGATCAGTCTTTCTGTCTTTCATGTGTCATCCATTATTTGTTTAAACCTTTTGCCCATAATTGCATCAATGCAATCAATCCTTATCTCATTAATCCACCCATCAGTCCTACCTTAACTCATTCATCTATCCGCCCATAACTCATCCATCCATAAATCTGTCTTTCCTTGATAAATTCATCAATCCGCCCATAACTCATCCATCCATCAGTATCTCATTCATCCATCAAGAATTCCATCCTTAATCCATTCATCTCAGATTAACTCATCCATCAATCATTAACTCACTCATCCATCATTCATCCATTATCTGCACCGCTTATCCAACAGTAGGGTCGCAGGGGTGCCTGAGCCCATCCCAGCTCTCTTCGGGCAGTGGGCAGGGGGACACCTTGAACTGGTTGCCAGCCAGTCGCAGGACGCAGAGACAGACAACTAACTTGCTCATTCATACCTAGGGACAATTTGGACAGGCCAATTAACCTGACATGCATGTTTTTGGAACGTGGGAGGAAAACGGAGTGCCCAGAGGAAACCCACGCAAGCAAGGAGAGAACATGCAAACTCCACACAGAAAGGTTCGATCTCATGACCTCAGAACTCTACTGCACACACGCTAACCACTGCTCTGCCGTGCTGCCCCATCCATTATTCATCCATCAATTAAACTGTCCAAACATCTGTCCATCCTTCGTCCTTCATCCATCCTTAAGCCTTTCATGCCTCCGTCTATCCATGCATTCATCATTCATTCAAGCATAACTCATCCATCCATCCATGTTTACATCTTTAAAAGGACATTGTGTGACAAGTTGTTTGGTCTGGTTTGATTTTGTTCTCAGTTGATACTCTAACTATATGTAAGTGTTTTGGTCACGCAAGGAACAACCCGGTCTTTTTTACCGTCTTTGTTTTTATTAAAATTCAAGGTGGTGATGAAGGGTTCTGGGTTTACAGTAATTGACAAGGAATTATCAGTAGGTTAACAAGGAGTTAGCAGTAATCACCTATCAGGTTGAAAAGTACCGTAAATTCCGGACTATAGAGCGCACCTGATTATAAGCCGCACCCACCACATTTTGAGAAGATAACTGCTTTTGTACTTACACAAGCCGCACCTGTATATAAGCCACATGCGCCCACGTAAAAACATGTAACACAATTACAAAATTAACCCAAACTCAACTATGTGCCCCACGATTGTAACTGAATATAAAGTACACAGTTCAAAAACCACAGCCGGAAAAATGAACGGAAAATGATACCGGTAATTAAGGTTTGATGCAGACCTGCAGAGTCCGGGTCCCGTTGAAAATAATCCAAGGAAAAAAAAGTGTATATTTCCAAAGGTAAGGTTGGGAAAATATATATGTCCATTATTGTTCGCCACGTCCACAAACACGTCTCACCTTTACTCCACTTCCTGTCAGCCCGCGTTTGCTCCGCCCCTTCTTTCTCATTCGTCCGTGGAAAACATATCAGAATAAGTCTCTAAAATAAATACATTACAAAAATATACAGTTGCAAATACATATTATAAATGGTTACACATATTTACAAAGAAAGACGGTACACCGAGAGAGTTTTCAAAGCTTTATTAATAATATTATAACTTTCATTCCAAACCGTGCCTGTGAAGGGAAGCAAAACGCTACTAGCAACACAGTAAACGAGTCTATTAAATAAACATACCGTACTTGTAGAATTCACGTTACACCGATTTCATCTTCCTTCCTATAACGACGTCTTCAAAGTCGTCTTACCTAGTAGGGGAAAGAGGCTTTGTCATATAGACGTCGTCCCACGCTCCCTCATACAAAATCACGTTAGCAACACGCTCGCAAAGTAGAATTTACGTGCAGTAGTTCTGTTACCTTCATTAACGGACTGCTCGATTGACTTTAGCTTGAAAGATGCGTCATGTGCCTTTATTTTTGCAATATGCATGATGAGGGTGTGTTGTTGCAGTCTTCCTCGGCGCATATATTCCACCGGTCTAAATCTTACCTTTCGTACTCGAGCGCCGCTGGCGGCTGTTAGAAAAATTACATAAATTGGCCGCATCACTGAATAAGCCGCAGCATAGTGCTACACAGAATACACACTGCAATAAAAATACGGTAATATGCAAAGTGCGGGGTGTGGTTTAATGTGGGCCTTTACTCTGCCGGGTGGAGTTAAAGAACCTCATGGCATGAGGAAGAAAACAGCAGTCTGTCGCTGAAGCTGCTCTTCTGTCTGGAGATAATGCTGTGTAGTGGATGTGATGAATTGTCCTTGATTGACCGCAGCTTTTCCAGTGCCCGTCTCTCAGCTACTGTTGTCAGGCTGTCCAGCTCTGTGCCCACAACAGAGTTCGCTTTCCTCACCAGTTAATTGAGACGAGAGGCATCCTTCTTCTTGACGCTGCCTCCCCAACACGCTGCCGCATAGAAGAGGGCGCTTGCCACAACAGTCTCATAGAATATTTTCAGGATCTTTTTGCAGATGTTGAAGGAGGCCAGCCTTCTGAGGAAGTAAAGTCGGCTTTGCCCTTTCCTACATAGAGCTTCTGTGTTGGCAGTCCAGTCCAGTTTGTTGTCCAGCTGCACACCCAGGTATTTGTAGGTCTGGACAAATTCTACACATTCTCCCTTGATGGTTACAGGAACCGGGTGAGTTCTGGTTCTCCTGAAGTCCACCACCATCTCTCTGGTCTTGGTGGTGTTTAGGTGCAGGTGGTTTGCGTCGCTCCATCGGACAAAGTCCTGAATCAATTTCCTGTACTCCTCCTCCTGCCCGTTTCTGATACATCCCACGATCGCAGTGTCGTCGGCAAACTTTTGCACATGGCAGGACTCAGAGTTGTACTTAAAGTCCGATGTATATAGAGTGAATAGGAACGGAGAGAGAACGGTCCCCTGCGGAGATCCTGTGCTGCTAACCACAGTGTCCGATGTACAGCCCCCCTGTTTCACATACTGGGGTCTGCCTGTCAGGTAGTCCGTAATCCATTCTACAAGGTGTGAGCTAACTCCCATCTCTATAATATTAAACAAATATACATGAACTATTATACCAATGGTAATTTTTATTAGAAAAATCACATGTCGGTAAGTTTTATTTCTTTTACACAGTGGAATCCCGACTTAAGTCGCTGCGAAGTTTGTCTGCCATCCAGCCGCCATGCTGTGCTCTGTGGCACTGCCCTCACTCACACCAGACAACACAGTACCATCCAGTAGTCAAATTTTACACACAGGGACTTTAACTCATCCTTCCCAAACTCCTCCATCCATCTATACATCTGTCCATACATAACTTATCTGGGGTTCCTACAGCTTGCGGCAAGTGAAAGACTTCTTACGGCTTTTTAATGCCAGTAAAATCAAATGTAAGACGAAGTCCGGCGAAAAAACCCAGAATTGAAAGAAAACAAAACAAAGAAATTCTTGCAAACAATACATTGTGCCTTGTACACATTGCCTGGCACAGCATTTAGCCATGGCCAAAAACATTCGTCGGACAGCCTCTTCTCATGAAATTTACACTTTCCCATGGTCCAAAGCAAACCTTTTGTCCGAGGTTGCTATGTGTAATCTTAAAGGCCTGACAGAAACCACATAACCATTTCAATAGTTCCGTTATTGTGGTCCCACGATATTGCCACCAAAGTCAATCAGTGAATTATTAATACCGGTAAATGTTATTAAATGTTCTTAGTTGAAAGAAATATAAATCTTTTTAATGAGTTCACATTTTTAAGACTTTCAAAAATTGGATTAAAGGCATCTGTCATGATTACTGATGTGAAGCACCTGTGCCCGCTCATTTGGCGCCAACCGCCGTGGGTTCTGATTGGCTCCCTGTCACTATTTGAACCCTGTCCGGTCAATCCCCTGTTATCAGTCCGTCTGTGAACCTCAGTGTACGCAAGCCTTTTTCGACCCGGACTCCCACCTGTCCCGTTTTTGCTCCCGTCTGTCTCAGGCTACGACCCGTTTTGATCCTGACCACGTCTGCTCTCCCGTCCCGGCTTTTGACCTCTTTTTGTCCCCGACTACGTCTACTCTCCCATTCTGGATTACGACTCGTTTCGGACCCCGACCACACCTTGCTCTCCCAGTAACGGCTACTGACCCATTTTTCCATCCCCGACACCGCCATTGCACGCTACGGAAGATCCGTTTCCATGTTCGGATCACAATCAGAGTACGAGACCGACTTGCTTCCCGCCTCCAGCGAACACCGGATTGTGGGCACAGCCCTTCTTCTTTCCTTCAATAAAACTTGTGAGAAACGTAACGCAACTGGGTCCCGTTTCCGTTCTGGTCCCGACAACATGTTAATGCCAATTAAGGCCTTATTTTTAGAATGATGAACTTAATGCCTTTTAAGACTTTTCAAGGAACCGCAGGAACCCTCTCCATCAATGCATCCATCTATTCTTCATGCATGCATGCATCCATCATTCATCCATCCAGCCGTAATTAACATATCCATCCATCTAGCCCTGCATCCATCCATCCAAGCTTACCTCAACTATCATCCTTCCATGCATTCCTCCTAAAACTCATCTATTTGTCCGCCCATAACCCATTCGTTCATCTGTCCTTAAATCATCCATTCAATTAACATTTAACTCATCCATCCACGACCATCCATCCACCATATGCCCGCACTATGCTGTTTGCTGACCGATTACCCATGCACTTGTTTGTTACATTTCTAGGGGCGAGGGGAGCTTGATGAGAAAGTGAACAATTAACTAAATCATAACAGACGAATATTGATGAAAACACAAAAAGGGCACAGAACGCATCAACAGCAAAATTAGAGTCAAACGTGGTTTCATCTTGTCAATCCCCCGTGCCAACCGCTTAAGGTCCAAGCTGACACAGGCAAATAGAATATTACAAGTGATACATGTCAAGGTGTTGCTATTGTTTTTAAACTTCGTCAAAACTGGCCGGACATGTGCTCACGATACGTAGGCGCATCAGTGTTGATGCACTTGCCTGATAAAACATGTCATCGGCAGCACATTGTCAAATTCCGCACGCTTCCAAAGCGGGCCTGCGCTTAAGTGTACGTCATCCCCCCACTTGTCTCCGTGACAAAGAATCCCGACAGCTGAGAGGTCACGTTCTTTTAGGGCCACATCTAAGTATGGCCTACATCCTTTACTTACACCGGTGACGCTAAGGTAGTTTTAATGATCAGCTTACTCACACAACCCTTAACCCAAATACTGCAGGGGGCATGTGATGAAAACGGGGAAAAGATTCCTTGAACACAACATAAACATGACTGTGTTGATATTTTCTTGAACAGATTCATATCACAAGGTAACTTTTTAAATAATCCTTCATTAATCACATGGAAGAATAGTCAAGTCATGTGTAATAACCTTGGAACAACACCAATTGCCATCCAAAAAGCAAACTAGCATATAAAGTGGCTTGCGAAACTATTTGGCCGCCTTGAACTTTGTGACACATTTCAGACTTCAAACATCAGTGTATGACTGCTTATTGTTCTATGGACAGATTTTCCCACCTCAGCTTTAGACCTCTGCAGTTCATCCAGAGTGATCATGGGCCTCTTGGCTGCATCTCTGATCAGTTTTCTCCTTGTATGAGCTGAAAGTTTAGGGGGACAGCCCGATCTTGGTAGATTTGCTGCGATCTGATACTACTTCCATTTCAATATTATTGCTTACAAAGTGCTCCTTGGGATGTTTAAAGCTTGGAGAATCTTTTTTTATCCAAATCCAGCTTTAAACTTCTCTACAACAGTATCTCTGACCTGCCTGGTGTGTTCCTCGTTCTTAAACAGACCTCTGAGACTATCACAGTGAAGGTGCATTTATACAGAGACTTGATTACAAACAGGTGGATTCCATTTGTCATCGTTACTCATTTAGATCAACGTTGAATCATTCAGATATCCTCACTGAACCTCTGGACAGAGTTTGCTGCACTGAAAGTAAAGGGGCTGAATAATTTTGAACACCCACTTTTTTTGTTTATGTTAAAAAAGTTTGAAATATCCAATAAAGTGTGTTCCACTTCATGATTGTGTCCCACTTATTGTTTGTTGATTCTTCACAAGAAATTACAGTTTTATATCTTTATGTTTGAAGTCTGAAATGTGGCAACAGGTCTCAAAGTTTAAGGGGGGCAAATAGTTTGGCAAGCCACTGTATGTATGTGTATATATATATATATATATATATATATATATATATATACATATTTATTGTAATACCTCGTCTATCGCAGCTCTAATCAACTAGAGACAATACGACCGCATGGGAGCAGTCCATTTTAGGCTTGAAAACAAAACGTAACAAAAAAACAGCCATCAATTATGACACAACTTAATTCTGTTGGCCCCTGCTTTCAGCAATAGTTGAACAGAAATAATGGAGGATGGCCACAACCATGCATTTAATTTAAGCGAGGACAAGCATCCCAATAAAAGTGTCTTCTGCGGATCCCCACTCACAGCATCGTGGGTTTGGGAATAACGGATTGGCGTCACACAGGTGCAGATTATTTTGGGCGAAAATATTGGCAAAAAAAAGCCTCCATGCCCGACAAAAGTGCGCTCTGCCTGTCCCTGCTCGCAGCAATTAATTGAATAGATTAGGGGATAATGGACTGGAGCCACTCGAATGCAGTTCACTTTTGGTGGATTGAACAGCAAAAAAGAGCAGCTACAGGTCAGCTATAAATGTGATCTGCTTTTCCCCGCTTGCAGCAATCCGGGATAGGGGGAATGGACTGCGGCCGTAACAGTGCAGTTCACTTTTCGGTGGGCAGAACGACAAAAAATAGCAATATGTGATTGGGAATAATGGATCGCGTAATATTTTTCAACCTGGACTGTACCGAGGCCGCGAAGTAGCAAGGCATTACAGTATGTCACAAAAGTAAGTAGACCTCTCACATTTCTGGAGAGATTTCAATAATAAAAAATAAAAAAAATCACTGAACAAACATCGATTTGACACAATAAAAAGCAGTGCGTAAACAAAGGCCATGTCTTACTGGAAAACTATCCTGTGGTCTGATGAGACAAAAATTAATTAATTTGGCTCAGATAGTGTGAAGCATCTGTGGCGGCAACCAGATGAGGAGTACAAATATGTTTGTGGTGTGCCCAAAGTCAAGCACGGTGTTGGGAATGTCATGGTTTGGGGCTGCATGATTGCAACTGGAATCGCGGAGTTGCATTTCATTAAGGAAAACTTGAACAAGCATGTACTGTGAAATTCTGGAGCAGAGAATGATCCCTTCCCTCCAGAAACTGGGTTGCAGAGCAATGTTCCAGCCTGACAATGACCCCAAATACACTTCTAAGAGAACCAAGGTTTTCTAAAGGCACTTAGGATAACTGGAATGGACGTGCCCAGCATGTCTTTAGGTTTAAACCCAATAGAAATCTTTGGGGCATCCTTAAGTAGAAGGAAAATGATAAGATCTTGAATATCCCCCAGCTCAGTCATGTTGACATGGAAGAGTGGAAGAGCATTCAAGTGGCAATTGGAGAGGCTCTGGGGAAATCCATGGCTAGGGGGATTAAAGTGGTTCTGCAAAATCATGGTGGCCACACAAAATATTGAACTTCAGGAACTTTTACTTTAGGGTGTACTCCCTTTTGTTACCAGAGCGTTAGCTATGATTGGCTATATTTTGAGTTTTTGAGGGGAAATATAAATTTACACCGCTATATAAGCTTCGCACAGACTACTTTTCATTGTGTCAAAGCGATGTTTCTTTGTGTTTGTATAGGACGAACCGTTCTGAGAATTGCACCATACACCGGTTAAAAAGGAGTTGACCCTGGACTAGTAGTCAATCAATTCTAGACAGTTACACATAGATAACGATTCACATGATCACTTGTGAAAATTGAACCCGTCCCAGCTGGAAATGAGATATAGGAAGCAAGACACTTTTAAACTCGACACGGAAAATGCATGCGCTTTTGTACACCAGGGGTCACCAACAAGGTTCCAGCAAGCACCAGGTAGCTCACTAAAGAACACCTAAGTAGCCCACATACTTTTTCTATAAAATAGTTCATCAGTGATCATCGTCTTTGTAATTTTCTAGGATATTTCATTTCCTACTGTCATGTTTAAGTGGTTGACTGAGCCACTTTAAAAATCTGCACACTCTTGCCTTCATCCTGATACATCACCTGAGCCTCTATTTACCTGCCTGGAACACTGGAACAATCGCACACACAAAGAACCTTTCTCAACAAAGTGTCACAACTCAGCCATGTCACAATCACAACACACTTTCTGCAATGTGTGCTAGTGTCATAATGACAGGAAATACAAAAGGCAGCCGAAACTCACATTTGGACATTTTATTGTGTGTGTATTTTAAATAGTCACGGTTCAAAAAAGGGGCATCTTTGTGGAGCAGGGGGCCTGGTGGCTCACCTATCGAATGCTTTGGATGAAAATGAGAGGTTGGAATAAAACTAACACTCGCCTTAAAATTCAAAAGCATAAATAGGAAAAACAGAAATCACAACAAGCTTCAAGGCGTTAACATGTGCAAAAGCTATTGAGCACTGAGACATTCTAGAGATTAAAATGTTACATTTAAAATATTAAAATAATCCCAAAAGGAGTAGAAAACCTACACAATGCACTTTTAAATATTTTTCACAAGTGAACTGCTCCTCAAACACAAAAAAACATAATGCCCTGGTAGAACATTTTGACAGTTTTAAGAATTATTTCACAATATATACCGGTACACATTTTGGGGGGTCTAAAAGTAGAAATAAAATACTTAAAATAAGCCAAAGTGTCTGATGGAAGGTAATTTTCTTAAAAATGTTATTTTTCTCATCTTAAAAAAGACATGCTTGGATTTATTTTTGGGGAAAATAAAATCTGAAAATGAGTATACCTGTCCGTCGTATCATACAATTGAGAGTTAGAAATAAAGAAAATCATGAAAAATAATCTGCCATTTGCCATATTAGAGAGTTTTGCCCATTTTAAGGACTGTTTGACTTCCATCCATCAGTTATCAGCACCGGTAATCACAGTAGGGTCACGGGGGTGCTGGAGCCCACCCTAGCCATCCTCGAACAGTGGGCAGGGGACACCCTGAACTGGTGCCGCACACGTGCTAACCACTGTGCCGCCGTGCTGCCCAGATTATTTGACTTGTTTAGAAAAAAATAACCCTGAATACTTTTCTCTCCATAAAAAACAAAGGCTTCCATATCACACACTTTTGCAAATGTTAAGCAATATTTTTGCTCTTATTCCCTAGTTAAACAATTTAAAAACAGTAAAAAAAAAAGATTTCCTCAATTTAAGGATTATATGTCTCATTTTAAAAAAAGATTTCCTAATATCAATCTCTTGTTAAAAATACATCTTTAAAAACGTTTTTTTTAAAAAACTAACGTGTCACTTTCTTTCTCAAGAAAACAACTTAAAATACAGTAATACGAAAAGAAGAATATTTATTCATACAGTTGACCCCCAGCATATGGCGTCTCCCCCCCTTACAACATTTTCAGTTTACGCTTTAAATTAAATGTTTTTTCTGTCCCTCTTTACAGCATTTTCCCCACTATACGATATTAACAAATATATTACTTTGCAGGCCCAAAGAGGATAAAACTTTCTAAACTAAAATGCCTATCTGCTGTGGATTGACTTCATATATATATATATATATATATATATATATATATATATATATATATATATGCTATTGGACAAACTATCTCCCATGATGCCTTTCTATTCATTCCGTTCAGAATCTCATGTGCTTGGGGTTAGGGTTCATAGCTTGTGGTGATGCCAGAGTTAGAATAAAAATCATGATAGCCATTCACATGAAGCTTCCGATTATCAAGAAATACAAAAAAAGGCATCCACCACTTACTCCACTTGACGACCTCAAGTTACATCATAGCAAAGGTAAATAAAATGTACAAAAATTCTACATGTACATTTATAGTGTTATTTAATCATACACATAAATAATACTATGTGTTTTTGTGTACTATTAACATTTGATCTGAAGTAACAGGGGTTTAAAATGTATCAGCTAATTACCACAGATTTCTATCAACGACTATTTGGCGATTTCACCTCGGGATCCCCAACTCAGAACAGATTATTATATCCCGCGGGTCTACTGTACAAGTAAAATAATCCAAACCAGCGAGCTATGTTTAGTGATTAGTTAAAAATGAGACACATATATAGAACATTCAGTTTTCTTTCTTTTACTTCTATACTAAAACCGACCGACAAAGAAAGATCTACAAATATAAAAATCTTCTTAAAAATACATTACACTGAAAAAGCTACAGTCAAGCTTACCCTCCCGGCGCTTTTTATCAAAATTTCTTCACACGTCGAATAATAACAGTACCAAGGGAGTTTTTGCCTTTGGTTGTGAGCTTCTAGGGCCCCCCAGCAAACGACCCTCACTGACTTTGGCAAACTGTGGCCCCCCCTTTGGCCCCTGCAGCCGCTTTCTTGCGTCTCTTGAGGAGAGGGTTGTTGGACGTGTCCAGGTCCTTGATTTTTACCTGGTCGTAGTCCACGCGCATAGTTGCTAAGGCGCTGTTCATTTCTTCCTGTAACCATATACAGAAAAATGAAAGCTATATGAATACCTTGGATGCTTTTCTTCACATTGTTTCGCTGAGCCTTCCCATGTCTTTTTACATAATTTCGGGCATGCGTGTCTGAGCATGGATATTTTTTCCTTTTATTGCATTTTTTGATTTTTCAAAGCCCCCTTTTTTGGGGAAATCTCAGATAGTATTTACATTGTCTTTTCCCCACATGATTTCTCTGTGCCATATCATGGCACAGGCATGTGTGTCCGTTTTAAAGTGGGTTTTTTTCTTTATTGCAGGTATAGATTATTCAGAGCACTCAATTTTATTTAGGAAGACCACATATATCTTAAATAGAATAGTTCCATCTCAAGTTTTTTTTTCCTCATGTTGAGGTATTTGAGCTTTCCTTGCCCTCATGTAGGTTTTAGATCAGGGGATTATGTCATAATAGTCTGTAGTTTGCAATAATCTGTGGTCTGTGCAGCCCTTTGAGACTCCTTGTGATTGAGGGCTATATAAAATATAAATAAATATGACTTGACATGACTTGGTTCATTTTTTCAAATAGTTTCTCTGTGCCTTGCCATGATTTTTTGCACATAATTATTGGATATGTATTTTTGTTTGAGTGTGTTTTTTCTTTTCTTTTATTGCACATTTTGGGGTTTTCATGAAGCAATAATTTATTTTTATCATAGAATCTATATCCCTAAGGGGGCTTTTCCTTGAAATGTTTCTCTGTGCCTTCACATGTCTTTTTCTGGAATTCTTGGATGCATGCGTCTTTCTTTTAGTGTACGACTGATGTTTTATTTTCCACACAACTGTTTTTATGTATATAAAGTAGTATGGCTTTAGGTTCTTGGCCTTCATGGAATTCATCAAGGTAAAGTGTATCAACTTGTTCAATACAACCTCCCAAAACGGGTTATTTTAACTTGAGAGAAACAAAAAAAGTTATTCTGTTGAAACACTGCAAAATTACATTCTGTGGAGGCAAAGAAATAGTAAAGAAAGTGACATGAATGGACATACATTATTTTCATATGACACGGTTGCCAATTGCCCTCACTTCACCCAGCCCGTTTGGCACCAGCTGCGGCTCGTTGTCCAATTGGCTTCCCTCCTATTTAAACTCAGTGTTCTCACTCCCCCTTGTCAGTCTGTCAATGAACCTTTGCACCTGCAAGACGTGTGTTTTGACTTTGTCCGGTAGCCTGCTTGTGAATCCTGTCCGGTATCGATCCCGTCTATCTCGTCCTGTTTGATATCTGACTCCAGTCTCCAGTATCCGGTATCGCTCCCGTCTGTCTCGTCTTGTCTGATATCTGACTCGTTTCCAGTATCAATCCTAGCTGTACCGTCCTGTCTGGTATCAACCCCGTCTGTCTGGTATCTGCTCGTGTATCTGGTATCGATCCTGGCTGTCCCGTCCTGTCCGGTATCGACCCCCGTCTGTCTGGTATCAATCTTGTCGGCCTATGGCTTCCTGTTTTCCCACACCGGACTTCTGTCTTACTTCTTCTGCCCAGCGATCGCCGAATCACTGAAGTTTGTGTTAACGCGCATGACTGCCCCATCCCGTAAAATAAAGCTAGTGTGAAAACGTTACGCGTCTGTTCTGGTTCTGAAATGATAGCCAAATAACCAAACCAAGGCAACATAACCTAATATATGGTAAGATTTAAGCGAACTGCAAAAAAACAAAGTAACTTACCCCATTCTAAGAAATCTGTATTCAGATTCAAGTGTTACTTTTCATGTTTTGCATAGTTTCAATGTGTTTTTCAAGCAAAAAAGAAATATAGCACTGAAAATAAGTTGTCTCATTAATCATGGTAGATGGTACATCACTGCACTCATTATTTGAGAAAATGATAAAAAGTCTTTGCCATTCACCATTAGATGATATTGGTCATTTTCCAAATTTTGTACCTTTTTTCTAATAAAAAAATAAACAAAGAAGGAATGAATATATACCTCAAATGATTTAAATTTATTGACAGGGAGGATCTATAAGTTTTAAAACAGTACAGAAACTTGCAGTGGTACATAGCTGAAATACCTTCCTCGTCTCTGGCAAATTTCCATGTCAAGGCACTTATTGTATTTGCGTTTCTTTTTGTGTGTAAAGCATGCGCAGCAATAACACAACTACATTTCAAAGTCATTTTAAACTTTGACAAATCAGTACAACTTTAAATTAAACAAACTCTTATCATGCGTAATCAAAACTGAAACAAATGTGTTTACAGTTTTGTCCGTTAATGCTTCAATGTACAAGGAAGTTAGACTTTGAACTAACCTTCTTTTCGAGAAGTGGTTAAAAAGGGCAACATTGACGCAACGTATGAATCAACTTTGCAGAATGGTACGCTTTTGTGTGCCAACCTTGCAAAACAATTGTGGTCCATGAGCTGTTTGCATAAAACTGAAGCCGTTTGCTGCCATGTATTGCATTTTGTATCACGATTTCCTTGAGCACAATTGCACGCATAGAAAATACCCGATAGGCAATTTCCTAACATGGTGGGACTGAGAAATTAAACAACTGTGACAAGTGTTCGGAATAACCCTGTTACAAATAACGCCATTGAGTAACAGCGTTTTTTTCAAGTAACGGGGTAATCTAACCTTTTTTTGCCGTTATTGTGCATTACTTTGGCTGCAGAACATAACTGGCCAGCTCCCCCTGGCACACCTGACGCCCTTTTCAGCAGCGTGGTTTTCTGTTCTCATCGCCACGTGTATCGTATCATGTCTCCATTCAGAACAGTACCATGAAATAGTGAGATACTAATCACGAATACGCCTAAAAAGAAAAGGCGAATTGGTCAATGCAGCAGCAACCGAGTCGTGTCGTTTGGGAATGAAAAGTCTCTATGAGTTGGCTCTTGGATGTAAACAAAGGGAGTCGGGCTCCACACGAATCAGCAGCTGAATCCCTTCGGTCGATTGATCAATATGTTGTTATTGACTTTAAATTTGTTGAGGGTAATAAAGGGTCATTTTGGGGGTATTTTATCCGTTTTTAATAGACTTATGAATAGTTGAATTGTATTTCCTGTGTTTTTCAGAGTTAAGTTTCTTCTTTTAGCTCTCTTTTCCTTTTGTCGTATCCATTTTATTCCATTTAACTTATTAAACTCACTTTATATTATTTACTTCCGATTGTTATTTTATTATACAATTTACTGCTTATATTTGTTGCACTTTAAGTGTAGGATAAGTATGTTGCAGGTGAGGTGTAATAAATATGACACGGTTCTATAAAACAACTACCTGTGTTTTTCTCTATTCAACTGACTCAAATACTGCTCAGAAATTTTCAAATTCTTCGACACAAAACTTTTTCTAAAGTAGCGAAAATAGTTATTCCCTTAAAACTAGTTACTTTTACTGTAGATTAATTCAGTTAATTTTTAGAAGCAGTGAGTAACTATAACTAATTACTTTTTGAAGTAACGTGCCCAACACTAACAATGACACTTGTGAGTTTACAATCAAATCTTGCTATACGTTACTGATTTGCTTCTTCTCTACCTGCTTATTACAATATTTTTTGACTGTTCAGTAATTATTTTTCAAAACACATTCACACAGACCTTTTATTTGTTAAATAAATACTTGGGCCATATAATATTAATTAATAAATAAATAAATGTTTCACTGTACACACTTGCATTCAACTCAACAAATCCACTACTGGAGACAGGGTCTTCAGTAGTTGCTCCCCCTGGTGACCAATAGTGGGAACACATAGAGTTGAATAGAAAAACACAAATGTCAATAGAACCGAGGCTTTCTGAACTAGTTGATGCTTTAAAAAGAACTTTGGATGATTGGCATTTTTAACATTTGTATTAAAAATATGACCAGATGATTTTTGGTAAGAAAAAACGGCCTGTGTATAAATGGTGCCTACGGGGAACAAGGGAAAGCTGAATAAACCCGCTCGGATTCACATTTGATTTTTTCTAAAGTCCTCGGTGCAAATGTAAACATCAAATAGACGATAAGTCCTTATGTGTACTGGAGTCCTTCCCAACCACATTCTTTTGTTTGTATATGAAATCACATAAATAAAGGAACTGTCAAGAATTTGGAACTTTTCTACTGGCTTGTGTCATCATTGCAGCTTCTGTGAAGCTCTTTAAGTTGCGCATGCAAGTATGTGCATTTCTTTGAAAAGTAAGATAGAAGCAGATAGATGCGTTGGAAAAAATGTATATAAATGCTTTTTGAACATACCTAATAGAGAAAATATTCTAATTTCAACTTTTTGGGGACACCTCGAACAACACAACCCACCTTTAAAGTTTTTAGTTGTTTAATCTCCATGGGGGCGCATATATTTGATCTTGATATTGGTGGGGAAATAGCAGACTTTTTTTAGGTGATCACATATGATTGGTGGTGACCAAATAATGATTGCTCTATATTGGTAGAGAAATTCTTTAAAATGATTACATAATATTGACCCTTAGCACGTGACGTCACATTGCCTTCCCAAGTAGAATGAGAGCCATGACAGATGGCAAGAGGCACCCTAGCAGACAGCACTTGAATGAGCATTTGAGTTGAAACAAACACAAATAACCACGACAGAAGAATATAACCCCGACTTTTTACAATGGTGATTTATAGCTGTGCCAACTGGCAAGGTTCTAAGCCCGATTTGGAATTGTATTCCTTTCTAAGAGAGAAGACGACGATGTTTATCTGCAAATCCCACAGAGGGACTCAAAGCCCTCAAATTATTACAACATTTGCAGCAAACATTTTTACAAGGTAGGTTTGATGTATTTCCGATCAATTTTATATTAAAAAATTATGAGTGTTGTGGCTATCTTCAACTCGCCTGCAGAAGAATCTCATTCCCCTTAACGCGCACTCATTTTTTCCTATTCTTCTCAGTGCTGCGTTTCCGACAGAACAAGTGTCATGATCGTAGTCTGTATAATGTGTTTATTAAGGAATATTAATTGGCGTGATTAAAACCAAAAAATGATTGTGCATTCGTGTGAAGGGGGTTGAGATTCTGCAGGGATGTGGAAATTAGCCACAATGAGTCACACCAAATACACTCAATGTAGATACTGTAGCTGAAATAAAAATGATAAACAATTTGAGCAGCTTTCCGTCACAGTCGATTTGCGATATGATGGCACCCTGGATAAAACACAGCTAACATTAGTGTCTTACAATTGCAATATTGAGGTGCCTCCCCGTGTCAGTGAGCAACGCATACCGGTAACACAACTAGCTACGACAAACTGGTAAACATCCAGACTTTTATAAGCTTTTACATCAGCACTGATATACAGGGATACACCATTTACTATATAATAGTACAGATGGTGTGGACTGAAGTAAGGCACACTGGAGGATTTGGTTAAGTCTGTGAATGTGTCAGGAGGAACACTGTATGGGTCGATAGTTAGCCCTGCTAATGCTATCCTCAGTTTCTCTAAATACCGCTGCATGTGGTTTTCGACAATGTGAGCCAATTCGTCCGGCAGCTGCACAATATTTGTTGGAATAGTTATTGCCAATGGTGTTGAATAGTATAGCTTTTGTTGTTGTCTTTTTTGTGGCATCACCTACTGTTTACTATGGTTTACTGCCATCCGTCATGGTGTTGTCACGTGTGTGCAAAGGGCCAATAGATCAGTCCCTCTCCTTCCATGCAAAAACTTTGCCCCTGAATGCAATTGTCAAATGGAAAGTTGAAGGTTGTTAACTGCTCTTTCTACCCCCTTTAGAACTCAAATCTCTTAATTTCAGTGTTTTTGGTATGACGTCACAGAAATCGGATTTCCTTTTTTCCCTCAATTCAGAAATAGTTCCGACTTACCTACATTTGCATTTGTTATTCTGACTTGTGTTTTCGTAGTTGTTTTATATTTCAGATTTGTTTTGAGCATTTAGTTTGTACTGTATTTGATTTTGAACACCCACACTAAATGATGTTGCAAGTTTCAAAATTGCTTATTTGCATCTCAAGATTTAGCATGGAATGCCACAAAACAACCAAAAGAGATCAGTGTTTCTGTGCTTCTGACCTTCACGTCTTCCCACATTTCCCTGTCTTCAGTCAGCACTCGGCTGGTGTGCAGGGGAGTAGAAGGTACCACCATGGCTTGCTGGCAAAACAAATGCACGCAAATATGTAAACTAAACACAACATAAACAGGAAGTAGTAGCTGCTGCATCACAGGGATGTGAAAATCTTACGCTGATCCAGGGGTGGTTCATGAACTGACTGATGGTCATCCTTTCATTGGGGTCTGTTTTCAGCAGTTGGTGAATCAAACTTTTGCCTGTTAGAACAAACAGAAAAGGACAACAAAATACTATACAGATCTTAAAATTACAGTATATACTTATTGTGAAGTGTGAATTCCCCTACGGGATGAATAAAGTATCTATCTATCTATTGTTTTTGTTTGGTAGAGATTACAATAAAACATGTTCAGAAATAATGTACGGTATAAGGACTTGGGGTGATCTTTGGCTCCTGTATCCCACCAGAGAAATAAACCCCTAATTTAAGCAGATCATAAGCCCGAAAAAAGACCATTACATGCAATGTAATCAGTAGTTTGCATTTCTTTAAAGTGACAGTGTGTAATGATTTACAGCCAGAAGTCATAGTTGTTATAAATGGCTGGAGACGGTCAGAGCTAGTGTAAGAGGCTATCTTTAGCAGCTAGCTAAATGAATTGAATTTTGAGTGAGATTTTAGACTTTGTGTCTTTCTGTATTTTAAAACCTTGTGGGTAATGTAAAAGGTTATTTTACGTTACATTAAATATTATTTTAAAAATAGGTGTGGTCGGCCAAAAGTCGGTAATGACCTGTAGTTTGGACCGTCATGTTTCATCACTGAAAAAGAAACAACAATAAAACTAGTAGAAAAAAACGAGAAACAATATATAAAAAAACTATTAGAAAAAGTTTTTTTTATGATTATACAGATTTTCACCTGCTTTTTTTCTAGAAAATAAGAAAAATGATTATTGAAAGAAGCAGATGAAAAGACAGATGATAAAGAATATACACAAAAGAAGATATAAAAATAAATACGAAGAAAAATAATGTGAAAAAATTGTGTTGGTAACATTTGGTGTTAATTATTTTCTGAACTAGTTTTTTTCTGGTCAAATAAGTAAAATGAAAGAAGCAGATGATTTGGCAAATACAAAGAAAAATAATATGAAAAATTTGTGTTGGTAACATTTGGTGTTAATTATTTTCTGAACTTATTTTTTTTCTGGTCAAATAAGTAAAATGAAAGAAGCAGATGATATGGCAAATATAAATAAAACATTACACAAAGAATAAATACTAAAAATAGATATACTAGAAGGAGTGTTGGTGACATTAGGTAAATGTTTCATTATTTTACTTGTTTTTCTCGATTTGGGTGGTTGGTTGGATCGTCCAAGCGTAATAACAAAAAAGAGAACAAATGAAGCCGCAGATAATTTTATTTAATAACTTTACCCAGTCCAATAATAGAAATTGAACATACAATTTGTAAAAAAAAAAAAAAAAGAAAAGGATATACAAATCCTCTATTTTTTAGCAGTTTAGACGAGGAAATAGAATGCATGCGTATAAACGTTCACTGGAAAACTAGTTGCTAAAACAGGCACTTGACTGACCTCTGCTGGTCAAAACTGGAACAAAACCACTGTCGTATATGAGAACCTCATGTTCAATTTTGACCTTTTTATTTTTTGGGACATTATTCTTGCAGAGACCCATATCTACATGTAAGACCCTTACTACAGTAATAAACGTTTAGACAACCCCAAAAAATGTCATTTTCATTCTGCCGTGGTTTTAGATCAGCGAATGGTGTAATAAGAGTCTGTGGTTTGCAATAATCTGTGGTCTATGCAGCCCTTTGAGACTCCTTGTGATTAAGGGCTTCATGAATAATATGAATTAAAAATGAATTGAAAAAAAACAAAAACTTTACCTTCTTGTGAAACCTCAGCCCACTCCGGGTTGGGAAATTCATATTGACCCATGCGGATCCGTCGCTTCATCCCTGGCGAAATGGCTTGACCCGTGTTGGAATAAAATGGAGGAAAGCCGCACAACCTGGGAATAGGATAGAAAAGAGTGGAATACTGTTTTCCTCAAAAAACAACACAAACAAAATACTTACAAGATATACATGATGACGCCCAGTGACCACATGTCGCACGACTTGTCATATTTTTCAGGACCTAAAACTTCTGGCGCTGATCCACAGCCAAACAAACAAAAACTTAAATGTTAAGTCGACTTCAAATCGAATACAGTAGACCCCTGGGATATGAGGACCCCGCTTTGCGACGTTTTCATTTCAAGGTTTGGAATATGATGTTTTTCTGCCCCGCTTCACAGCATTTCCCTCACTTGACGACATCAACAACCACTTTTTTTGCGTTTCCCAAAACGTACAAACTTTGTATTGTTCGTGCTATGACTGCGTGACTTATATTTCTGAGATGCCTGTCTGTTATCGGTCAACATCATACAAAATGCTGGTATTTTATTGGCTTGCCACATGGCATTATGAAGATGCCCATATGCTACTGGCTGAACAACTTCCCACAATGCCTTTCTTTCTCTTCATTCAGTTCAGAACTGTCTGTGCTTTGTATATGTTGCCAGTGTGTCTTTTCTGTACTAATCAATGACTTTTATGGCAATATGACATTCTCATGGTGTGGAATTGTGTTAAGGTTAGAGTTAGGGTTGCATTGTGCACCTTTTTCCGAGTACAGGACATTACTGCAAGGCTTCTTTCCGCCGCTACCAGCGTGTGGCGCTGTGAGAACTAAGTCAGCATCCACACCGAAGAAGAAATCCGGCTTCCTCTTCCTAGATCGTGTGTAAACATACTATACTGTATCTCCAGCCTGCTAAGAACTTTGATATTTTTGTTGTTTAATATCTTGTGCATCCATTCAATATGGTTGGTGTAAAGTGTAAAAAATAGGCGAGCCGTTTCTTTTGAAATGAAAGTGGAATAAGAAAGCTTGATGCGGTTGAGAAAATGGTTGGATCGCTTTTTTTCTGCCACTTTTTACAACGGAGGAGGACCTATAGAAGCCCATCTTCCAAAAGAAAGTTAAACTAAACTTGATTTATCTTTATAGAACATATCATTTTGTTAAATGCTTATTTTTTTAGACCAAAACAGTACAGGTTACTTATACAAGCCTTAAACATACTTATATAAACCTTAAACATACAAAATATAGCACTCAAGCAACTTACGAACAAATTCAAATTACGATCTCTTTCCTACGTAGGGCAGCGTCTGTATTATATCTTAATGTTTTTTTATTTTGGGTACCAAGGTTCAGAGCTACTTACCATAGGTTTCTATTCCCCACAATGAGGCAATTTCACTTTGCAATCGCAACTTCAGAGCAAATTAGTGTCATATCCTGGGGGTCTACTGTACTAGAAAGGGAAGTCAAATAAACAGCAACTGACCAACGTAGTATGGTGTGTAGCAGGGGGTCTGCAAAGGATTTAGATGCGTGGTCTCCTTGGCAAAACCAAAATCAGTAAGTTTGAGGACTCCATTCCTGTGTTTTGTGGTGTACAGTAGATTCTCCGGCTTTGGCGGGAGACATGAAAAAAAAGGTTTTTATAAATTAGTGTTTCTACGGAGCTGAAATCGCCAATCCGTCTCACCTTGATATCTCTGTGAGCGATGTTGATACCATGCAGGAAGTGGATGGCCGTACCGATGTCTCTCATTATCTCGGATGCCTCTGGGATGAGAAACGAGTTATCTCAAACCATAAGTCACAATGGATTTTAAACATAAACAAAAATAAAGCGTTTTTTATTTTAAAGGTGGGGTGCGTCTTTTGAGATTTCCTTAAAAATATCTTTTGAAATTAAGTATGTGTGAACAATATCCAACAGAGTTCAAGTAGCCATTATGCTTTATTTTCCATTACACATATCTGCTTTTATCTTACTTTTCGGGGCGGGACACTTAAAGTTCAAGGAAAAGGGCTAAGGGAGTGGTGGAGAAAGATGTCATGCTCGTCCCTACAGTTTTGTTTTTTTTAAATTTGAAGCATAAAAATGGTGAAAGTAAGAAAAGGCCTGCTTCAACACAAGTCCAAACGCCAACCCAAACCCCAGAAAAGATGAAAAAAAAAGAGTTTATTCAAGCGCGTCAAAGAAATGCATTTACTGAGCCGAAGGTCAATTGCACTTTTATTCCATATTTTTTTAAAGTTAAGATTCTTTCGTGCGCATGGGAGTTTGTGAAACGAAATTTCAATTACTTGTTTGTCAAGTACATCTGAGGAAATTGACAAACAAAATTGACTTGCACTTTGACTACTAGCACGCAAATCATGTGTTACTTTCTGCCGCCATCTGCTGGCTTAATGTCATGGTTGCAGCTTTAAATTTTGAGATCCCGAAGCCTACTTTTAAAGATTTCTAGCGTTTTCAGATAGGCCTTTTTTTTCTTCCAAATGATATACTTAGTTTTGTAATATTTATGTTAGTCTGTGGTCTGTATAGCCCGAGACTTGTTGTGATTTAGGGCTATAAAAGTAATCATGACTTGACCTGACTATTATTAATATCATCTTTGTCATTTGTTTTGTTTATAGGTGTGTATTTTCTTTAGACTTTAATGTCTTTGTATACATTTTTTTATATATAAATAATCTAGTTTAATAAGGAAAGCATGATAAAATGTACAACAATAAGTAAATAATTATTTTTTATTCAAGTACTCTATTATCTTTCTTTTGGAACCTATTTTTATATATTAGTAAAACATAAATGATAAAATAAATGCTAACCATCTCTTCACATTTTACATTAAACCTAAATTCTAAAAATAGATGAAATAATCCCCCCCCAAATAGGGATTAATTTTGTCGATAAATAAACAGGTAAAATATATTCAATTGAGAAAAAGTATACTCTGAAGATTCCAATGGGATTGTAATGCTTTAACCTTAGGAACCTTAGTGATAACTGATAAGAAAACTAAATTTTAAAAGAGAACCAATTTAGGAAGGATTTCCAGTATTTTTGTTGAAAGGGATGATGCAGCTTTATGGCATGACAACTTTTCCTAAAAAAAAAAAGAAGCATTTGCACTCACCTTTCTCTGTGAAAGCCTGGTCTCCTCTGGCTTGGATGCGGCTGAATAGTTCTCCACCCTCCATGCTGCACATAAATCAGAACCAGTTGTACTGTGTTCCTTTGATTTTCACGGTTAATTGGTTCAATAACCACCTGTATTAAGTGAATTTCCGCAAATTAGGAATAGGATAATACATTGATTGAATATGGTTACATAGGGAGTTTTCCTCATCCGGGATATTTTATGCCACAAAGCGCTTTTAGTTACAGAGACCCAGGACATGTACAACTTCTGACTTACTTACCAAGTGCCTCATGTGTATTGGTTATTTCCTTGGGAAATTTCCATTTTATTTTCTGCCCCGGTGTCAAAAATGCCACAGTTGTATCCATCCTTATATATTGGACGCCACAGTTGTATCCATCCGCATACAATGTAATCCCATGATTCTGGCGAGCCATGTATGAGCACACCTTGTAGACACACGTGACGCAGCAATGGAGCAAATGTTCCAAGCGAGAGCAAACAAGGACTTTGGGCATCATCCTTAATTTACTGTCAACAATTATATGAAGAATAAACATCCATGGATATAAATTGACGCCGTTATTCCGTGAAGTTGTTTTTACCCAGTCAAATGATTGATAGAAAAAAATAATCTGCAAGCACAGAGGACATAAATGTTGAACTGAAAAATGCCAAATCATGTTTTTATAAAAGAGTACACCCAGTATCTAAAAGAGGGAATCTGAAGAGAAAGCCTGGCTGATTGCTAAAATGGGGTATAAAATCTAGTACCAATACCTGTTACTACTGTAGTATTGGACCAGGCCATATTGTCATAATCTGTATTCACAAGAATCGAATTGCTGACCCTAACCGAGGTAGTAAAATCTCTTTTTTTAATTTGAAAAAGTTGGCTGAGGAGGTTCCTACGATGCCGTTTGCTCGACATGGCTAAGAGGAAGTGAGAGTAATAATCGCGCTTTTGTGCTCAGTGTCAGTACTAAATGTCATTCTCCACTGACCTCCGGTTATATAGTAAGCAACCCACAATACTTTCGCACGCACAGATGGTTTCTACAAATTCTGTTTCTGTGCTTGTACATGGTAGGTTGTTTTGATCCCTTATTCCCCAGAGTTGAGGGGCACCATTTCCTGTGGTGTGTCTTAGGCAAGAACAAATTGGTGGCGCCCATCCTTCTCCAGGCCAAAATGTTTCTACCCGGTCTCGGACCGGGGAGTTTTCGCGTTTCAGGCAACGGTGCTAATCACTGCACTACGGAAACATTACTGGAAAAAAAATAGAGTGAAAGACTGTTCCTGTATGGAATAATGTGAAACCGGTCCGTTTTGGGTTGCTTTTATAGGGAGATATACAACACAGCTGGTACAGGACCCGCTTTATGATAGTGGTTGGGATACAGAAACTGCTGACCGCAGCAGTTTTTGTGGAAACCCCAAACAAGCTTTACATGAAAACAAATGCATATAAAAACAAACTTCCAACTTGAAGCACTTTGCAAAATAAAAGCAGATAGTAAACAGATATTTTACCTGAAAAATTACATTGCAGGTGCCATCTATTTGAAAGGAAATTAAGTTTGATTAAAAAAAATTACAAAAATATAGTTAAATAGGAAGAATATTAATCATTACAAGTAAAATGATCTTGCTGTGTAGCGGATAATTTTGCCCAATTTAAGCATTTACTGTACTGTTATATTTTCTCTTGATTATTGTAGCCCCACAATGCAGTAAGCACAGTTAAAAAGGACATTTTCTAGATTAGAAGATAAATATATACATTGAAAAATAATAAAACATACATTTTTAAATTGAATAAAATACAAAAAATCATTTGGCATAAATAGTAAACAGAAATAAAATAAAATAAATATTTTTCTATTCAAATTATATTTTACTATATTACATCAATGCTTGTAGATTCATACAGAAAAAAATACAGTAATCTCTTGTTTATCGCGGATTACGTAAAAAAAAAAAAGATAAACAAAATCAGTAAAGGAGAAACTTTTTAAAAAAAATTATGATACAATTAAATACTGTATTATGAACTGAAACCAGAGAACAAACGCTTTTTACAATCTAAGGTTTTTGTGGACAAACGAAAGTACCATCTAAAAATCCAGGAAGAAGCAAAACCATGAAAACTAAACCGCGTCACAGTGAGACAGACGAATTACTGTGCAGTCGAAATCTGACAAATAAATAAATAAAAATTAATAAATAAAAATAGCAAAAAAAAGGAAAAATATAATGCTTAAAATGGGTATGATTAATATTTTCTTTGTCACTCAGTATAAAATAGCATATTTCACCAATTTTGGTCATTGTTTTCGAACTACAGGGTTCATACATCCTTTACATGGCCAAGTTCAAGGCCTTTTAAGCACTCTGAAAGTCAATTTTTCAAGTATTCGGCATATTGCTCTCCTGTTCCCTTTGGCGTGATGACGCGTCACATGACAAAGCCAAACAAACTAATGCCAGCTACGGTTAATCACGAGGGAAGAATAAATGCAATGGTAAAGCCAAGCCACCAGAGAGCAGTGTTGGCATCACTTTTAAGCAGACTTAATTTATTTTTCGTCATTTAATGCAAGGTCTATCGAGTCAGACTGCTGGGAAACCTCACAATAATTTCAAGCATTTACAAGCATTTTACCCAAAATTAAAGCACTTTCTAATCTTTAAAATTCAAACATTTTTTGAGGATTACAAGCACCCATACAAACCCTTAAACTACTCCGACATAATCAATATTGCAATGAGGTTGAAATCATTATGAAAAATAACCGTACCACTCCATGACGATGAGCAGGCACTTCTTCCCGTGATGCATGTTCTCGTACAGGTTCTGGATTCGAACAATATGCGGGCCTCCGGAAACCCTCCAGTGAAGCTCCACCTCCCGTCTTGCTTTGGGGCTATCATAAAGGATCTGTAAGACGCCACACGGAAAGATGTTAGATGCTAACAATACACTCCATCAAAAGTATAAATAAACTACACAATAGTCCATTTCATTAATTTGTGTATTTCGTTGATGGCAACATTTTAAAATTTTGCATCCACCCCTAACTCTGCTGTTCCAGCTCAAGTGACGTCACACACAAGAACAAAATTGTATTTTCCTTTCCATGTTCCATTTATTCATAAAGCAATTTAATCGTAAGCTAATGCGTTAAACATAATTAGTACTTTCTAAATACAATTTTCTTATTCTTATTTTATTTTTTGTACTAAATTTATTAGCTATGGGTCTAAAACATTTAGTGATGCTAGATGGAAAAGTAATAGATGATAACCATGGAAACAAAGCTTAATCATCAAGAAATACTAAGAGGGTACATTCATCGTTATCGTTGCATAGAAATATTATTAAAAAATAAGGAGGCAATTAAAGGAAGGCAATCTTCTAAAGGTAAGAGAATACTCACAAGTAAAAGATTGGAATCAGTTTTAGTTTGAATGCACCCTTCATCGCCCCTCTGCATCCACCCACTAACTCTACTGTACCAGATCTAGTTACGTCGACCCCAAGGTAGAGAAAATGTTCTTTCCTTTTTTACTTCCTTTTATTTCCATGTATACTTATTTCCATCCATCCATCTTCTTTACCGCTTATTTTCACATGTGTCACCGTCTACTCTTTCTATCATCAGTATGAAATCCAAGGCTTGAAAAATCAAGTCGCTTACTTGCAATCTCACCTTGCATCATTAAAAACATGAGGTGACAAAAAGGATAAACCCCAACAAAAATTAGAGAAACTTTATTCAGCTGAGCCCAAAGCAGCTTCTGAGAATTTTAAGTCAGGGGTATCGGGTGTTTGGAATAGGGATAGACCAATATGGGTTCTACAGGCCCAACACCAATATCGATTCTTAGTATTAAGAGGAAGCCAATAAACAATATTTGGAGCCGATATTCATTTCCTGTAAAAATTGGCGTTGGAATTTTTTAATAATGCTGAAAGAAACAAAGAATATTTGTTTTAAATCTGGATTTTAAAAAAATAGAATTTTAACATAACTAACATGATTTATCGTTCACTCAATCCAAAAACAAACAATGCACGAAATTAGGCTTAGCAGCAACTCATATAAAAGATGCACAAAAACTTGAAGTTTTTTACAATAGCCTAAATAAATAAAATAGAATATAACCAACACAATTTAAATAATTTAAACAAAAAGTGCAACGGAACTTGTAAATTGAAAAGTGAGGGGACTCCTGTTTTAGAGCCAGATTGACGAGCAAATGTTACGGTAAAAGCTCATCTCACACTGAAGCGTCTCAATCACAAACAGACACGCTTGACTGATGAGCTAATGTTATGATAAGAGCTTATTTATCAGTCTCCACCGAAACGTACCACACTAAAACAAGTTAATTGCACTTTTTAAGCTATCTCTTGATCATAAACACATCTTTCTATCACAGACACGGGCATGTCGAGACAAGTTAGCTGAGCTGAGGCTCTCTCCTGCTTTACTGGCTTTGCCCCTGGTCACTTATCTAATCAGAAGGCACGAGGTGGGTAGCAGGAGGGAGGAGGAGGAGAGAAGATGAGTAGGATATGAAAGAAAAGCTGATACCCATATCCGTCAAATTCCCAAATATCGTTGCCGATTATGAGCCCGCCTGATAATCGGTCAATCTCTCATTTGCTACACATTAGGTTATTACCATATGTTTCTGTCCAACACCATTTGGCAATTTCACCTTGAGACCCTCGCCTCAAAATGTATTAAAGTCATATCCCGGGGGTGTACTATATATTATGTAGTAATACTGGCTTGTCACTGACAGCTGGTGGCGGCTTACATAGAGGCCACGTGAAGTCACGGCGTATTTTTGGATGTGACAGTCGAGAAGCGATCTTCATAAGAAGGCCGCTAAACTCACAAGCCGGGAATGAATGACTCATGCACATGTGACAAAAACTCGCACACGCCGATTATAAAGACGAGCGTTTTCATTTTGTGGATTTAAGAAAGGTAAACGTTATTTTGAGGGGATGAGGAAGTGATTACTGGAAGTCCCGGTTCACCAGGGTCGGATGAAAGTAGAAGTTGGGGTTTTTTTGTGGCTTCCCTTGGTAAAAACTCGCCTGGCAAATGTGATTAAAAGGAACAGTTTTGCAGCCGCTGTTTTGTGATCTTAATTTCCTGTCGTCATAAAAAAGAACGAAAAAAAAAATGACGAGGAGGGACTAGAAAGATATTGTGCTGTAAATCAATTAACAGCCTCCTCACACTTCCGCTGAAGCAGTCTTGCTTTGTAGAACACATTTTCTCACAGAGGCTCCATATATAGTTTCTAACTTATGGAAGCCCAGAAGGGCCAATATACAAAAAAAAAAAAAAAACACAAATTTTAGAATAAACAGGCAATACTTGAATTTAACATTGCTGTTAATTTTAAAAATGGGATGCCTTGATAATTAAATATAGATATTACATTTTATTATGTTATACATTTTTCAAAATTATAGAGTAAATAAATGTTGAATTTATTTTTAATTAAGAAAATGATTTATTTATTCATTTTCTTGTGTATTTTTTACAGGCTACAGTAATCAAAATTTCATGAAAAATAAATTTATCAAACATTTAAAAAAAATAAAATAATAAATTTCATCATATTGGCTTATGATTTGTTTTTTTGGTTTGGTTCATTTTCCTTTTCTTCTGTGTATACATTTTTACATGGTGCATTGATTAAATATTGAATATATTTTAGTAATTTTAGGAACTCAACCATTTTATCATTAAGCCTTTATATTTAATTTTCAACGTTTGACCTATTTATTAATTTTCTTCTGCAAATATATTTGATTAAATAAACATGAATTAAAAGCTTATCATAAATATGTTATATTTTCTATTTCAAAAATAGATAATACATGAAATAAAATAGTACCATACGAAAATATATTACATAAATATTAAATATTTTTTTTTACTTTATGATAATTAAGTTTTTCATTATAAATGCTTTTATTTTAATTTATAATGTTTGCTTTACGTTTTCGTTTTCTTCTGTAAATATATTTGAACAGATAATGCATTAAATAACCTTTGATCATATTATATATATATATATATATATATATATATATATATATATATATATATATATCGCTCAATAAATACATTTTAAAATAAATATATAATAATTTTATCAAAAAGTCATCATAAATGCTAGCCAAGCACACAGAACAATTTGATTGGGTGAGCACTAGCAGTGGGCGGAGCTATGCATAATTAGCCATAAAGGTCTTTCGTAGCTGTGGGAGGGAGACAAGTTTAAAGCGGTTTATTTGATGATACAGGAGACAGGCTCTGGCATTATTGTTATATCAATAAATTTGACCAAATTATCGCTTTTCAGCCTGGTATTCTTTCAACAGTCTTTGATAAATTCACCCTCCGCAAAAAGTTTGCAGTGCTTGCCTATCAGTGTCGTGACCTTGTAGCTCGCCTTTGCCATTAAAACAGGTTTCAGTTGCTTCACCTTTTCACAGAGTTCGTTTCCAGTTAGCTTCTTTGTACTCAGCATGTTTCGTCTGGCAGTAGTTCTTGAGATTATTGTATATACTTTGAAAATGAGCTGACACAGTTGTTTCAGATTTCGTTGAAAAAGTACTCAAGAGTGTGCTGGTTCAGAAAAATAAATACAATTCAGATCTAGCTCAACAGTCTGTTATGGTTTTGCAACCAGAGGACAACGAAATGAAAATGCATTTAAGATTCTTTCTAAACGTGTCCTCTGGCTTTTTTATTTACAGTACTTGAATTGTTTACATAATTATGTAAGGTAATAAAAAAAGTACTATATAAAGTCTTGCGTGTGCTAGGCAACCGCACGTTTTTAATTAGTGGTTTTACAGCGCGCACCACCATACAAGAGCACAATTAGACAGCTGTTTGCTTTTTTTCCAGTTAACCAAAACAAAATTGTCTTTGTTTTCACACATGTTAACCAGTGTAACCAAACATCTTAGTTATTGTGTTTGTAGAATAGAAATTAAGCAGTGAAATTGACCTTTTTTATAAAATGGTGTTAGATCATTATGCATTTCATTTTGGGAAAATCTTAGGTAAAAAAACAATCGTGGCTTCTGTTTCGGTCATTTGGAATCTGACATGTTCTGTAACTTTTGTACTGTCATGTTCTGTGTTAAAGCACTTTCAGTGGAGTTTTACTCTTTCCGGTTTTGTTCAGTTAGATTGAAGTTACACTTGTATATAAGTGTAACTTCAATCTGTATCTTGGTCTCGTCATCATGGCACTCTCCTTGTTGACAAAGCTTCTGTCCAATTGTTGGAATGTTTCTTGAGTCATCTTTCTTTCACGTTTTGTTCTGTAAGGGCTGGTTGGTGTTGGAATATTATGTCGTTGCGTTATCCACACGTAAATATGTTTCCTGTGTCCTCTTTATTTAGTTTTGTTCCTCATATAGAACTAGTTAGTATTCCAATAAAGTCTGCGTTGTCTCTTTTCACAAATTTTTGTTTGCCTTCTACATTATGTTTCAAATTATGTTTCACCTGTCTATCCATGTGCAAGTACAAATCCAGCGTCGTTTTCTTTCATGTTTTGTTTAATTGGAGCTAGTTAAAGTGCCTGTATGATATTTCTTGGTATTGTCATGGCAATTTTGTTGTGTCCACCTGTACAAATGTTTGCTGTGGGGTTTCATGTTTTGTTTGGTTAATGTTAGTTTTTTTACAACATATCCTGCGTCTTCCACCTTTCATATTTTGATCATTTAGATGTAGTTGGTGTCTGAACATTATGTAGCAGGGATTCATAGTCGAGCCAGTGTTAGAGTAGCTTTGATGTCTTTGAATTCTAAAGATCTGAGTCAACTTTCTTGTTCGGTTTCTGTAGATTATCCGATACAGATTCATTTTGTGAAAATAAATCCTTTTCTAAAATCTGGTTTGGTCTGTTGATTTATCGGATCTGCTTCCAGGCCACGGGGGAAACTGACTGTGTGACCTTGGTCATACACAAATTGTTTAAACTCACACAAAGTGAATGATACGTTGGTTTTTAGTGATTCCACTCTGTCATACGATAAGCGTGTTTTATCGGAAAACAAGAGGAAATTTGATAGCGACACGACCCATCACCCACACTGACATCTCCCAGAAAGTGAACTCAATTCCCTGTGAATGATCAATAAAGTATAAAAAGATAGGATTGTTTACACAAAGATACTTTTGTTTTTAGCTCATGCACACGGCGCTAAAAAAGGTCCGCTCATCTATGAGCAGGATGACACAACACCAGGGGTCGGGAACCTTTTTGACCCGAAGAGCCATAGAGCAAAAGTATTTATGTTTATTGGAGAAAGCCACACCACATATTTTAAGAAACCCATGCAAGCACGGGGAGAACATTCAAACTCCACACAGGAAGGTTTGATCTCATGACCTCAGAACTGTGCCGCACACGCGCTTGATAAAATCTATGAAATAATAATAAAGCCAGAGCCAATGTGTCATTTCAATACAAATAAACCACTTGAAATGAATCTCCCTCCCACAGTTACCTGCGAGTGTTGAGGCTCATTTTGACTATAATTGTCCTAAAAAACAAGGTGCAAGCCAAGTTCTTTTGTAAAAACGTCACAAAATATTGCAAACGAGGATACCAATGTATTTAACTTTAGCGCAGACTGCCCTGGCGAGATCGAGCGCATGCGTCCTGTGTACAGCTCTGCCCATTCCTACCGCTCACCTAATCAAATGGCTCTTTTGCTCTCGGTGCTTTGCTAGAACTTCTGGGGAAAGGGTTTGTTTTGGGTTCAAGTTGGATGTGTTGGTTTTCATCATAAAGTGGCTCAACAATGAACATAGTTTCTAATGAGCTTCCATATAAAGAATTATTTAGCGATTTACAGCAAAAGCGGGGTCTGTTGGTGTGACTCGTTGACTGTAAACTGAAGTCAAAATAGTGTCCTATAAATACTGGACAGAACTCACCAATCTCTAGCATTCTTTCTGCTTCCCATGTGCGATAAACAGCCCTGTGTATTAAACTCACAAATATTTGCACAAATCCTATTTTATCTCCGAGTCATATGTATTAATGAGAAGAGCCATAGGTTCCTGACCCTTGCTTTACACCAAAAAAAAAACAAAAAAAAACACTGACCAGATGATGAAGGTTCTGTATCTCAGTCAGATCAGGAAGCTTCTCTTCCTCCTTATAACCATGGAAAACCCTTATAACCTCAGCGGTTAAGAATTTCATGAACCGAGAACAAGTAAAGAAGACAAGAGAGCTTGATTTAAGTGCTGAGGAATACTGATGATTGGTTATCCCATCAAAAGCCATTTATAAGTTGTCCTTGGCATCAACTGCAAGGTCAACATACAAGTGCAATCTTCATCATCTCATTTGGTTTACTACTTTAAAACTAAAACACAATAGTTTGTTCACCTACCACTTTATTACTTATTACTAAAAAGTTGGTCGAAAAATACCTCCCTCCTTAAAAGGGCAAATGGTAAAATGGTCTGCATTTATATAGCGCTTTTCAAATCAATGAAGACTTCCCAAAGCGCTTTGCACTTACCCATTCACACACACTCACACACCAATAGCGGCCGTGCAGCCATGCAAGGCGCCAACCTGCTTATTGAGGGCATTAGGGATTCAGTGTCTTGCCCAAGGACACTTCGACATATAACACGGAGGAGTCGGGAATCGAACCTGCGATCTCTTGATCCCAATACGAGCTAATGCCGCCGGGTAGGGAAAAGACTCATAACTCAGCTTATTAACTCAATGACCAATCAGAGGTCAGTTTATTAATGTCACATGACAATACTGAGGAAAGAGGCGAACGACAGTCGGCTATTAGTTGAGCAACTGTGATTATGGGGGACAAAAATCAAGAGACAAAAAGGGCGTTCTGAAGACAGATGAAATAAGGTGGATTTTGCTGGAATCTTCAACTGAACTGCGATTGAACTCAATGACCTGTCACAGCTCAGCTTATTAATGTCCCAACCTAATGGAACAAAGACGCCAAAGACAATTAGTTGCTACCAGAGGCGTGTTCAGGAGAGTAATCAGACATGTAGTCGCTTGTTAATCGCTTGCCGCGCACTGCTGAACGTTTTGTAATCGCTCACTGTGATTGCCTTACTGATCCAAAATGGCCGACGACAGTACAATGGATTTCGTTCTACAGCTTGCTTTGAGCGAGTTGGCTGATATGAGCGACAGTTCGCATATTGACACAGTTAAGGTTATCCTAAACGCAGTGGAAGGGTCATACCTGTCTTGCATTGTTCACAAACATTACCAGGCAATGTAAGACGATATATTACATCGCCAACAGCACTCGTCAGGGTGAGATCCTCCATCTTCTGCACTGTCGACGCCATGTTGGAAATCAAAGTAAGCGGTCTTTCTCCCGTGATTACTCGGGCACGCGAGCGCTCAATAATCACTGGCCGTTCAGAAGCTAGCGATAGCTAGCGATAGCAATCGCTCACTCTCCTGAACACGCCTCTGATCTACCGTGATGTCATTTTCAGGCGACAAAAAAGCAACAAAATGGCCGCTTCAGCAGAGGATTAAAAACAGGGTAGAATTTGATGTTTAACTATTATTTAACTGAGACCAAAGCAACTGACTGAACGACCAACCTCAGCTCAATTTATTAAAAACAAAACAGAAGAAAAAAAGAGCTACCTGAGCAACTGTGACGTCATTTTCAGGAGACGAAACGAGCCTCAGAAGATGGATAAAAACAACAGATTTTGATGTTTATTGGATATTTTACAAATGAATAACGACAGTGTCGTTTTATAAAATATTTAAATTACACTTGTCACTTTTTGAAAACGTCTCCATTTTGTACCGTGTTTAAGAGTCGAATTCCATTCTAACTTATTGAAAGTATTTCACTACCGAACTCCATTTTGTGACGTGTATTAAGAGTCGAATTTCATAGTAACTTTCTTTTCAATTATTTTTGAAAATATTTTTAGGAGAAAGACTTACCTTGAGAGCGCACTTCTGTCCCGTCTTCTTGTTAAAACACTCCCGAACTTTTCCATTGATACCTAAACCCAGAACCTGACTGGAGACTTTATAATCATCCGTCACTGCGTACTTTTTGATATCCAATTTTCTGTTTCCTGGCATTGGGAAAAGCGTGTCCTCGGGGGCCGAAGCAGCGGCTGCCGGAGGAGGCAGCGGCAGGGGCGGTAGATTTGCCATCTCGGACGGCGAGTCGAGCTCGGCGGCGGCGATGGGCGCTCGCGGCGGGTTCTTCCCGGTGCCATCCTTAAGCATGTTCGGTTGGGAGTGATTCACTAAATCCACGCGAGGACGCGACGCCAAATGCGCCTGTTTTTCTGGGACACGCCCCCTAAAAGTTTATCTTATTTCCCGTAATCTTAAAAACATTCTATTTGTTTATTTTCCTTCTCCTTAAAACATTCCATCAGGTGGGATGACATGACCGCAAGATCGGTTGAGCTCACGCGGGTCAATTGTCACGCAGTACGTGGAAGTGGAAAGAACCAACTCAACCCCCCCACGCCTTCCCTTCTTCTGATTTGTTTCGCAACCCGACTCCGGCGGGTTCTTTAAAGGTGCAGGGGGTTGACAAAAAATCAGGACCAAATTTCAGCAGACTTGCAATCGTAGCCCAAATTTACTCTTTTTTCAAATGGATATCCTCAATTTAAATGCATTAAAAATGACGCATTGATCTAGACCAGGGGTGACAAATTCATTTTAAGAAAAAAAAAGAGAAAAAGAAATAAGGGAAAGAGAGGGAGAGAAAAGTAGAGAGGGTGGGACAAAGAAAGAGAGAAAGGGAGAAAGAGAGAGAAGGAACAAAACATATAAAAACAGAAATAGTGAGAGAGGGGGGAAAAGAAGAAAGAATGAAATCCAAAGAGAAATAGAAAGAGAGAAAGAGAGGAGAGAAAAGACAAGGATAGAAAGAGAAGGATAGAGAGAGAGAGACGGGAAAATCAAGAGAGAGAAAGAAAAAGAAAGAGAAAATGAAAAAAGGAAGATAGCAAAATAAGGTAAAAAGACATGGAGAGAAAGCGACAGAGAGGAACAAAGAAAGAGATAAAGAGAGACAGAGAGAGTGAGATAGAGAGAGAGAGAGAGAGAGAGAGAGAACAAAATAGATGAAAACAGAAAGTGAGACATGGGGAAAGAAAGAGAAAGAACAAAATCCAAAAAGAAATAGAAAGAGAAAATTAGAGGAGAAGAGAGAAGGATAGAAAGAGAGAAGGGAAGAAACAGAGAAGGGGAAATCAAGAGAAAAAAGAGATAAGAAAAAAGGAAGGAAGAGCAAAAGAAGGTAAAAAGACACAGAGAGATAGATTTCAACCTGCAGCTCGTTCTCTGAGCGTTGTCTCGCGGGCCGGATTCAATCCCTTAGCGGGCCCGATCTGGCCCGTGCGCCGCCTGTTTGACACCCGTGATCTAGACCAATGGTTCTCAACTGATTTGTCTTCAGGACCCAGCATCCCATCCCAATGACAAGTTGCGACCAAAATAAAGAAACATGACCAGCAAAATCGAAACGACTTAAAGCACAGTATCGACTCGCCTATAAGGCTACATTAAGTATGAGGGACCACCTAAAACTGCTTTAAAATAGCCACATACTAAAAAAATCAAAATATTAAAAAAGCGTGTTCCTGAACATTGACAATAATTTAATTATGTTGTAATAAAGACTATTGTATTGGTAAAACACTAAAACATAGCATTTTTAAACTATTTTCTGTACCTTCTAGCAGTGCTTCAATGGCAGACACTTCACCTTTTTCTTAGTTCAGAATTGTTTTTCTTCAGGTCAATCGTTGTGGTCACTGGATTCCACTTTTCCTTACCCTCATCACTTACTTTTTGGGACACATTAATACATGCAGAAAATGGAAATAAAACCAACAAAATCACAATTAAATGAGATGTGGTCCCTCTTAAACACGGCAAATGAATGAACAGGGAGATCAAGCAGGGCATTATCTATCTACTGTTAATGAGTGTAATTGAGCCAGTTTTATTTATATAAAATATATATTTTTTTTATTACTATTGTGTACATTAAATATTGTAAATGGCATTAAAATATACTTTTTGAATAGTGCATATTTCTGTTTACCAAATTCCATGTAAAAGAAAGGTTTTTGAGTGATTTTTATCAATTTAAGTGCGCAAAAAGGGAAGTAAAAATGGCCTCACTTCCTGTGGTAAGCCTTGAGCAAGTAGTCTGGTGGGGCCCATTCATCCATAGACTGTTTTTGGGTTTGAGTTAGCTCCTCCACATGAAACAGATAACGGTTTACAGCGTTTTCTTACGCTTCAGAAATGAGCCAGACCTCAGAATAGACTGGCAGCTGGGGCCAGCGAGTACGTCCCCTGCAGCCCATCAGAGCGCACTTTGCCCACAAAGCCTTCTGAGACACGAGCGACAAAACTGATAGCAGATCCTAAACCACTGGGGAAAATTGTATTTTAGCTACGTGTCGTGATTACCTAACCGGAGTCACCTGAGGTAATCAGCTGGTGTGCTGGAACGCGATCTCTTGATTGGTGGAAGTCTACTACATAAGCTGTCAGCGTCCAGAGATGGACGTTCGAGTGTCTTCCTCATTTCCTGAGTGAACCTCCAACATTCAAGGTACCACTAGCCCATGTATATTCCAAGTCTGATTCTCGTTGCCTGACCCTTGTCTGTTAAAAGTTTTCGATCTACTCTTCCGTCCCGGCCACCGACTTACCTGCTACGTTTCGCCACGCGTTTTCACCACGGAGTTGCCATATCGTCCCAAGAGGCTTTCCACTGCCAAGGCTCGACGTCCCAAGCCTGCTCCACCGAATCTTGTCACAATAAATCCTTTAACTGACGCTATTGGATCCGAGTCCTTGTTCTGTTCCATGACAGAACACTCGAACCAAAGCATGGATCCAGCGACAGTTCGTCCCACCTCTGAGAGATGCGGAAATGCCGAACAGGAATCCGCGCTACAGCGCCTACAACACACCGAAGGCGCAATACAACAAATCGTCCACGACGTATCCACACTAGTCCGGCAAGTACAACGTCACCAAGATTTTTTTGAACAGTGCGAAGCTTCCCCGGCAACACGAGCACGAGATCCAGTTCCGCCCCTTTCTGATCAGGTCGGCAGTGTTGAACCACGAGTAGGTTCGCCAGAGAGATTCAGTGGAGAGCCCGCCCAGATCCGCCCCTTTCTTATAAATTGCCGACTAATTTTTGATCTACAACCGCGAGCCTTTGTGAACGAAAAGGCGAAGGTGGCTTTTGTGATAAATCATCTGACTGGCAGAGCCCGCCTTTGGGGAACGGCAGAATACGAACGAGGGGCGACAGCATGCACCTCTTTTAATTTGCTTAGCCAGGAAATGATTAAAGTTTTTGATTCTGGAGCCTCATCAGTCGATGCTGCTCGTTCAATCTTGAACATTCGCCAGGGGAGACGCTCCATTGCCGACTATGCCATTGACTTTCGCACACTAGCAGCCCAGAGTCACTGGAACGAAGAGGCGCTGGTCGACGCCTACCTCCATAGCTTGTCCGGTTATATCAAAGACGAATTGGTTTCCCACGCTCCTCCGGTAACTCTTGACAATGCTATCGAACTGACCGCCCGGATCGACCGTAGGGTTCAGGCAAGACGCAGAGAGAGAGAAGATCCCAGACAACCCATCACCCGGCAAAGTCAAGACATTAGTAAGATACCGAACCCCCCAACCAATTCTACCGCACCTCATGAGATGATGGAGGTGGACCGCACCTTTCTCTCCGTCGAAGAACGCCAGCGAAGGCGTACCGAACGGCTATGTTATTACTGCGGCGGCCAGGGACATAGGGTGGTCAATTGCCCGTTAAAAGCAAACGCTCGTCGGATATAGGGGACATCCGATTGAGCTCAGCTTTATTATCGTCCCCCAAGACTGATAGACCTGTTCTCCGGGCAAATCTCATTATTTCCGGTACATCTCAACCCTTCCATGCCCTCATCGATTCTGGCGCCGAAACAAATATCCTGGATTTGTCACTCGCACACAAGATGGGGATACCTGTTGAAACCCTTCCTAACCCGGTATCAGCTCGGGCTTTGGATGGCCACCTATTAGGCACCGTATCTCAAATAACGGAACCCATTGAACTACAGTTGTCTGGAAATCACAGAGAGAAGATCCGATTTCACTTACTTCACTCCCCTAACCAACCCCTTGTCCTGGGTCATCCTTGGTTGGTGCAACACAACCCCCATTTCGACTGGCGCACTGGGTCGATACTTGAATGGGGCATGGACTGTCACCAAACCTGTCTGCAAGCCGCTCCTTACCCAAATCATCCTGTTTCCACGAGGGCTCCACCCAATCTGTCCAAGGTCCCAGCCTGTTACCACCACCTACGGGAGGTCTTCAGTAAAGCTAAGGCCTCTTCCTTGCCCCCTCATAGACCTTATGACTGCGCAATTGATCTCCTGCCGGGGTCTGCTCCTCCTCGGGGCCGCCTCTACTCCTTGTCCATTCCCGAGAGGAAGGCCATGGAGGAGTACATTTCCGATGCCTTGGCGGCTGGTATCATTCGACCCTCCTCTTCTCCTGCTGGGGCGGGGTTCTTCTTTGTGGGAAAAAAGGACGGGTCACTCCGGCCCTGTATAGATTATCGGGGCCTTAATGAAATCACGGTTAAAAATCGCTATCCCTTGCCTCTGCTTGCCTCTGCATTTGAGCTTCTACAGGGGGCCACGGTCTTCACTAAACTTGATCTGCGCAACGCCTACCACTTAGTCCGAATCCGGGAGGGTGATGAATGGAAGACGGCATTCAACACACCCAACGGTCACTACGAGTATCTGGTAATGCCGTTCGGATTAACCAATGCTCCAGCTGTTTTCCAATCTTTGGTAAATGACATTTTACGAGATGTGCTTAATCGTTTTGTTTTTGTGTATCTGGACGATATCTTGATTTTCTCAAAGTCCCTCGATGAACACCGAAAACATGTCCAGCTGGTTCTCCGTCGTCTCCTAGAGAACTCTTTATTTGTTAAGGCAGAGAAGTGCGAGTTTCACGCCAAGACAGTCTCGTTCCTGGGCTACATCGTGGCGGAGGGGACCCTTCAGATGGATCCTGCCAAGGTATCAGCAGTCACCTCTTGGCCTGTCCCTGAGTCTCGGAAAAAACTCCAACAATTCCTTGGTTTTGCCAATTTCTACCGGAGGTTCATCAGGAACTACAGTTCGGTGGCAGCTCCCCTCACGCTTCTTACCAGTCCTAGAGAGCCATTTCGGTGGTCTTCCGAGGCTAATGCAGCTTTCAACCGTCTAAAAACCCATTTCTCTACGGCCCCCATACTCCAGGTACCGGACCCTGCACGCCAACTGGTAGTGGAGGTGGACGCCTCAGATGTGGGAGTGGGTGCTGTCCTGTCCCAGCGGTCGGACAAGGACCAGAAAATGCACCCGTGCGCCTTCTTTTCCCGGCGGTTGTCCCCGGCCGAACGCAACTACGACGTGGGGGATCGTGAGTTGTTGGCCGTCAAGCTAGCCCTGGAGGAATGGCGGCATTGGTTGGAGGGGGTAACGGTGCCGTTCATAGTTTGGACTGACCACAAGAACTTAGAATATATTAGATCGGCCAAGCGGCTCAATCCTCGCCAGTCACGTTGGGCCCTGTTTTTCACCCGCTTTAACTTCACTCTGTCCTACAGACCCGGATCTCGGAATGTGAAACCCGACGCGCTGTCCCGACAATTCCAGAGTTCCAATGACACACCTCAGGGTCCCGCAACGGTCCTTCCAGCTTCCTGTATGGTGGCAGCAGTCTCCTGGGATATCGAGTCCCGAGTCAGAGAGGCGATACCCGATCAGGCGGGTCCCAGCTCCTGTCCCGAGGGTCGACTATTCGTCTCCGAACCCTTACGGTCCGAGGTCCTCCAATGGGGGCACAATTCTCACTTTTCTTGCCATCCGGGGTCGGCTCGGACTCACAGTTTCTTGTCCCGACGCTTCTGGTGGCCTACCATGGCCAAGGACGTTAGGGAATACGTCTCCGCCTGTCAAGTGTGCGCCCAGAACAAAACATCCCACCAACGTCCGGCCGGTCTGTTACATCCACTTCCGGTTCCCCGCCGCCCATGGTCCCACATCTCCTTGGACTTTGTGACGGGGTTGCCAGTATCCGAGGGGATGACGACTGTACTAACTATCGTGGACCGGTTCAGTAAGATGGTCCATTTCGTGGCACTACCGAAGCTCCCCTCCGCCAAGGAAACTGCATTGATAGTCCAGCAGCATGTGTTCCGCCTCCATGGCATCCCTCTGGACATTGTTTCTGACCGTGGTCCCCAGTTCTCATCCGCGTTTTGGAAGGAGTTCTGTCGTCTGTTGGGTGCCTCTGTCAGCCTCTCATCAGGGTTCCACCCTCAATCCAATGGTCAGTCTGAACGAGTGAACCAAGATTTGGAAACGGCACTTCGCTGCATGGTCTCTAGTGAACCGTTGTCCTGGGCTCGGCAATTGGCATGGGTGGAATATGCTCACAATTCCTTGGTTAGCTCATCCACTGGAATGTCCCCCTTCCAGTGTGTGTATGGGTACCAACCCCCTATGTTCCCTAGTCAAGAAGAGGAAGTAAACTGCCCGTCAGCTACGGCGAATGCACGTCGCTGTCGGCGAACTTGGGCTCGTGCTCGGGCCACACTCCTTCGGGCAAGCAAGACTCATGCCGTTGGGGCTAACCGACGGAGGAGTCCTGCTCCGAAGTACTAGGTGGGCCAGAAGGTGTGGCTCGCATCAGCTGATCTTCCACTGAAGGTTGAGTCGAGGAAACTGGCTCCTCGGTATCTTGGCCCGTTTCCTATAGTAAAAATTATCAACTCCTCAGCAGTCCGTCTCCGTCTACCAAGATCTATGAGAGTGCACCCCACGTTTCATGTTTCCCGAATCAAGCCCGTCAGCCAGAGTCCGTTGGCACCCATTCCACCTCCTCCCCCAGCTCCACGCTCCTTGGACGGGGAGCCTATCTATACAGTGCGCCGCCTGCTCCGCTCCCGACGCAGGGGTCGGGGCTTCCAGTACTTGGTCGATTGGGAGGGATATGGTCCGGAGGAGAGATCATGGATTCCCAGCAGGCAGATCCTGGACCGATCTCTTGTGGCAGAATTCCATCAACTGCATCCTGACCAACCAGCACCACGCCGTGGTCGTCGTCGGAGGTCCGACGCTGCTGCTCTTCCACCGGCAGACCCACCCGCTACCACCCCTTCAGATGCGGACGAAGGGGCCTCTATCCACTCGGAAGAATTCTGAGGGTTCATCGGACGACCTCTGGGCCCTCGATTTTTGGATTATTGGTGATGTATTTTGGGTTTTGGGGAATTATTTGTAACTGGCCTGTGATTTTTTTTCCCTTGGATTACCGGTGTTGCCATGTGACGTGTTTGGATTTATTTTTATTTTTCCCTGGGGGACTTCTGGAGCCGTCCCTTGAGGGGGGGGTTCTGTCGTGATTACCTAACCGGAGTCACCTGAGGTAATCAGCTGGTGTGCTGGAACGCGATCTCTTGATTGGTGGAAGTCTACTACATAAGCTGTCAGCGTCCAGAGATGGACGTTCGAGTGTCTTCCTCATTTCCTGAGTGAACCTCCAACATTCAAGGTACCACTAGCCCATGTATATTCCAAGTCTGATTCTCGTTGCCTGACCCTTGTCTGTTAAAAGTTTTCGATCTACTCTTCCGTCCCGGCCACCGACTTACCTGCTACGTTTCGCCACGCGTTTTCACCACGGAGTTGCCATATCGTCCCAAGAGGCTTTCCACTGCCAAGGCTCGACGTCCCAAGCCTGCTCCACCGAATCTTGTCACAATAAATCCTTTAACTGACGCTATTGGATCCGAGTCCTTGTTCTGTTCCATGACACTACGATTACGAAGGGATAAAAAGTTCAATTCTGTTAGAAAATTGTGAGTAGGCCTGTTAAGTTCATATTCACATAGTTTAGTGCATTAAAAAGGTAAGTAGTTTTTTTTAACTTTCATCTCATCTCATTAGCTACACCGCTTATCCTCAGTAGGGTCGCGGAGGTGCTGGAGCCAGTCCCAGCAATCATCGGGCAGTAGGCACCCTGAACTGGTTGCCAGCCAATCGCAGGGCTTTTTTAACTTTAATTCCTAGTATTTAAAAACCAATTGGATGCATGGCATATTCATAAACAGATAACAAATGAAAATAACATACGGCAAGACACGATTTCTTGGTGCTCCGAAAAAGTTAATTTAAAACCACAGCTGACAAATCTCTCAACATGCACAGTAATGTGATTGATGTTGTCAAGCTGTTTGGATTTATTTTCGTTTTGTTTCTGTCACCTTTTATGTTAGTTTTGCCGGACGTTGCATGTTGTGCTAAAAGGCTAATTCCCCTTATAGAGATCAAAAAGATCAAAGCCAGCAGAGAAGCTTACCATGTGTTGTGACTCATTCATTTGCAGGTAAATTGCACCCGTTTTTATACTCATTATTGTTATTATTTCTATTTTCTCATATATATAAAAAGGATGATGTTGGTTGAAATTCAGACTAAAGAAAAATATGTTGAATTAATTGTAAACGTTAAAAAAAAAAAAAAAACACTATACGAGCTCTTGTTAAAAGTATCTTGTTAAAATGGATGTAAATAAAAGGTATTGTGATGGTTGATATTTCTAAAATATATTTTCTGTAAACTGAAAAGAAAGCTCTTTAAAATGTATTGGGCAGTCTAACAGTGAGCTGTCAACGAGATCAAAGCCAGCAGAGAAGCTTACCATGTGTTGTGACTCATTCATTTGCAGCAACTGTAATAAAAACCTCATCATCCAGTCCAGCGTTAATGTGGATCTTTGGTGGGACAGGTACAACGCGATTACACACACACACACACATTATATATATATATATATATATATATATATATATATATATATATATATATATATATATATATATATATATATATATATATATATATATATATACGACTGCATGTACTCAAAAATGCATATCAGATTTTTTCTGTATCGATAGGTACAATATATCAAATCAATCATATTTTCGTCCTTGCCCTGCCCTTCTAGTCAAGTTTATTTGTATAGTCCTTAATCGCAAGAAGTCTCAAAGGGCTGTACAGACGACCAATTACACCATCCCCTGTTCTAAAACCTACATGAAGGCAAGGAAAAACATCAGCATAAGGAAAATAAAGAAACCTTGAGAAGGTAATCTCCCTTCTAGCCTGACCAGGCTGCAATAAATATTGAAAGGACATCAAAATACAATACACATACATCAACATGAAAGGTAATAACAGAATGTCCGGTTGACAGTTTCCTGTTCCAAAATCTTGACTGATACAGAAGGTTCTAGATGATGGCGTCCGTCAGTTCCGGTTCAATGGTTCAATATACATGCACCGTGCAAGAACCAAGCTCATCCTTCTCCCTCAAGGACATGAAGACAACAGTATGCCAATTTTATTTTTTAGAACATGTGGTTATGGAACTGATATACCATGAAAGTTGAGGGAAGACTATATCTAACAACTGTATTAAAACAATTTGTAATTATTTTACTGTAGCTAGAAATAGAGGGAATGTGTATACTGTCCTTGGTTTATTTGGCTTGCCTAATTGTATTTGTTCTTGAGGACAGCACAGATGGACAGTATCTTTATCTCCTTCATATCAGATTACAACAAAAATATAATACTTTTATTAAAGTTTTGATTGCTGGACTGGAACAGTAACATACGGCTCGTCTCAGAATCTCTCTTTAATAATCCAAGGCGCAAATGAGGGCCACCCCTCTTTTGATCCAGTGTCCTGGCGTGAGATGTGTCGGGAGCTCTACCGCAATCACGTAGTTGGTGGAATGCCCGGTGGTGGACAGCGTCCCTGCCAAAACATATCAACGCTTCACTCAACAGCGTGACAGCAATTGGAAAATACACGGCTGCACTCTTAAGGCCATGAAATATGACACTGTTTGACGTCAGTATATTTTTGGGGGGTTAGAGACACAACGCTACCAAAAGGAGATAGGACATGAGCAATACCTTAATTATGATACTGACCAGCACGTGTGAGCGTCTTATAGATAGGGCAGATGTAGATCCCTGAGGTGGGAGCTTTGCGGTTGGGCTTCGGGATAAGCCAGATGGCGGCCATTTCTGTGTAGAGCTCTTTGGCTCTGGATTCTGTAAGCTGAGCGGCGTTATTGTCCCAGCGAGCGCCTTCGATGAATAAGCCATTGATGTAGCAGCCAGTGTCCGGTTTCTCGTGGATGTCACAGACGGCGGTCAGCACCACCTTAGGAAGACAACCGGGGCTGCGGTCAGATGCCGCCACGCATCTTGATGCCATGAATGGAAAAGAGGAGTACAGCTATGCCCCTTTTTTAAATACAAGTAACTTGGGGCACTAACTAGTGAACTATCAGGATTTTCCATTCTGTCTCCAACTTTTGGTCATTCAATGAGTGTTTATCATCTGAGTTCTGACTATGAAGACCTTGTTTATTGAAAAAGACTACACTTTCGCCACAAAAAAATGACACTAGGATGACGCCATTTTACGGAAAAGAAGAAGAAGCAAGTCCCATGTGTAGAAGAATACAACTTTAGACGTCATTAGTTTTCCATGAAAAAAAAAAAAAAATTCAAAACTTTTCGCAAAAACTGTAAAGATAGTGTTTTGTGTACAATATGGTAGATTTTGCACAAACAAGATAGAACTTGTTGTCCTGATAGGAAAAAAAGCTAGTATTCAGCGAAGAAGAAGAGGCTAATCGTATTTTCTGTTTAGAAGAAGAATTTTGTTTTCAGAGTTGTAAAAGGAAAAGCTAGCTTACAGCGTAGAAAAAGACAATGCCAGTTTCCTTATAGAGGAAGCTATTTTTTGGCATAGAAGATGGCAGAGCTAGCTTTTTATGTAGAAAATGAAGCTAGCCTTCAGCGTAGAAAATGTCAATAGTTGCTATTTTTAGAAGACAATGCGAGCTTTCAGAGTATAAGAAGAAGATGCTAGTTTTACCAGTAGCAGTAGAAGCTACTTTTGGGCGTTGAAGAAGACATTTCCTTTTCAGGTGGGAGAATATGGACTAAGAAATTACAGTATATTTCAGCAAAAAAGAGGAAGGCACTGGCTTGTAAGCAAAAAATGACATTTTTCCACTTAGATAAAAGATAGTTCTCAGCGTACAAGAAGGCCACACTAGTTTTCTATGTAAAAAATGAAAGGCTGTTTTCAGCAGAGAAGAAGAAACACGAGCTTTCTGTGTAGCCAAAGCTAGAATTGAATACAACAACGATAGTCTCCATCAAAGTAAATCAGGATACCAGGTTTTGATGTAAAAGAGGAGCTAGGTTTGATCTTATAAATAGACACATTTTTCTGTGTAAAAAAAAATCCTACATTTTTCCATGTGGTTTTCCTATAAATGGGATAACGACTTATAGTCCACAACAGACAGTCTCATCTCATCAGCCGTACCGCTTATCCTCATTAGGGTCGCGGGGGGGCTGGAGCCCATCCCAGCCATCTCCGGGCAGTGGGCAGGGGACACCCTGAACTGGTTGCCAGCCAATCGCAGGGCACACAGGGACAGACAACTCATTCGCTCATTCACACCTAGGGACAATTTGGACCGGCCAATTCACCTGAAATGCATGTTTTTGGAACGTGGGAGGAAACCGGAGTGTCCGAAGGAAATCCACGCAAGCACGGGGAGAACATACAAACTCCGCACAGGATGTCTGGAGCTGGATTTGAACCCACGACAGGTTCCCATGACATGACCTGTGCCACACAAGCGCTAACCACTGCGCCGCCGTGCTGCTACAACAGACAGTGAATATGTGAAAATAAAATCATATCGCTACCGTCTGACCTGAAAGTCAAATCCGATCGTGTCGATGGAGATGCCGAAGCGACGGGCATAGTTCTGCAAGGTTCCTGTGAGAAATGCCTGAGGAAAGTAGAATCCACTGATCCAAAAAACGGGCGGAATACCATTGGCAATCCATGCTTGAAGAAATTGGATCCTTTGCAGCAGGTCTGACACCCAGGATGCCAGAGGCTTAAGGGAAGGGTAGGCCTGCCAAAAGGAAAATTATAGCATAAGTCCCTGGTGGTCTAGTGGTTAGGATTCGGCGCTCTCACCGCCGCGGCCCGGGTTCGATTCCCGGTCAGGGAACAGCTTTTGATGATTTTTATCAAACTAATATACAAGGAACTGTAACAACTTTTATTTCTTCTTCCAAATTGAAATATTAATATTTATTATGTTATTCAATGATATTTAAATGTACCGTAGTCATATTTAAAATGCTCTTAAAGGACCATCGTTTTTAGCAAATAATATATTACAGTACCAGATTTTAAGGCGGACTGGACCATAAGGCACAGGGAATGCTACCGTATTTCAGTATGTATTCAGTATGTTGTGTAAAAAAAAGGGAAAAAATAATTACGAGATTATTGTGTTCTATCACTCATGTTTAAGAGTTTACAAATTGTTTTCAGTTTCTGAAAGGTCAATGACTGCAAAATACTATGCCAAAATGGTGTCAACCTGCAGAGATGACTTTTCTGTCTTTAGATATCTCGACCAAAACATAACATGATCCCCTTTGCCTTAACATGAAGCAGAGAGGAACTTGGACAAATGAAGAAATTAAAAGGCGGAAATGAAATCCACCCACTGAATCACTTCTTGAGCACTGCCCTTCAGATGACATCGAGCAACGAATGAATGAAGCAGTTATAAACGAAGGACAGTAAAAGAGGGAGTGAATGTTGAAAACGTTGAGGTTTTCTGTGAAATGTGGTCATAATGAGAGCAAGCTAACCAAGTATTGCATTTTCACCATTGTTTTTCCCAAAAAACAGTAACTTCTGGCATGCCATATTTTTACATTACGATGTGGAATACAAAGTTTTTTCGGCCAATCCCTACGACATTTTCCCTACCACCAAGCTTTAAAAAACATTATTTTTGCCTCAAATGCCTGTCTGCTATTGGTAAAGTCATTTAAGTTGCTGGTCAGCTATTGGTTTTCTTCACAGAATCATGAAGATGTTGTCATACTATTGGTTGAAGCCAATTCTCCCTGCGTTTGGTTAAGAATCTCATGCCATTCATTGCGAGACATTGCGAGTTAGTCGATACAGTGGAACCTCGGTTTTCGAACGCCTCTCAGTTTGAACAAATCGGAGTTTGACCAAAGATTTCGAGAAATTCTTGCTTCGCTGTTCGGTCAAAAATTCGGAGTTCAAACGCCGGTAATGTCTGAGTGCGTATGCTAGAGTGCGATGCTGAGCGGCGTACGGGTGTAGATCGTGTAGCCCCCACCCCTCGTGACCAACTGTTTTCACGTGCGCACTTCCCTTTTTTTGCTTTCGCTTTTAATATCAGTGAACGGAGTGTTTTAGCCCCTAACTATGCCTCAGAAGAAGGTCGGTGCAACCAGGACAGGTGAAAAAGGAAAAGTTGTTCGTACAACTATTGCCTTTAAGAAAGACATAATAGCTAAATATGAAAGAGTTTCCGATCTTGCTAGGGAATACAGCATGCGCCTTCTGCTGACCACCACAAAGGTAAGAAATCCTATTCATAATTATTTTCTTTTTTTTTTTTTTACACGTTCGTGTTAGCGTAATCTTTCGGACGAAAGATTACGATAACAAGCCTGGGTTAGCTTTATGATTCGAGGTAAACATTCAGGGTGTTGGAACTGAGCCCAAAATTCAGGGTGTTGGAACGGAGCCCCCTTTCCAATGAAGCGCTAGCCACTTGTGGTGCTAAATGACTTGTAAACGACCTGATTTTTTTATTTTCACACGTTCAGGTTAGCGTAATCTTTCGTACGGAAGATTACGCTTACGCGAACGTACGATTAGCCTGGGTTAGCTTCATGTTTACGTTAAACATTCATGGTAAACATTCAGGGTGTTGGAACGGATTAAAACGATTTACATTATTTTTAATGGGAAAATCGATTTTCGGTGATTGACCAAATCAAAATTCTTTTTGTTCTCTATTTACTTTTTTTCTATTTACTTTTTTCCTATATTTCTTTCTTTTCTTTTTTGCTGGCTTTTTTCTAAATTTTTCCTTCTTTTTTTCTCTTCCTTTTTCCTCAGCTTTTCACTACTTTTTCATTTGGGTATTTTTTTCTTTTTTGTTCTATTCCCCCCTTCCTTTAAGTCATTTTGTGCATAATTTTACATAATATTTGGTCATGTTGGGATTAAAGAAGCAAAAATAACCTGAAGAGCCGTTTAGGAACACTGCTCATAAGGGTTGGAGAACTATCAAGAACACATTGGTACCCTCAACATGGAATGTGGCCGTAACCAATCACCTTTTAGGAAGAATTTTAATAATAAGGAGGAGATTGTAGCAACAAAGTCTTGTAAAAGCAGTCCTCTGAAGTGAAAGTTTTAAAACCAGGTTTCGTATTAATCCACCCACTAACTCCACTATACCAGCTCAAGTCACATCACACCAAAGTAAAAAAAAGTTATTCTTTTATTTAGGTATATTTATTCATAATTTTATTTAATCATATAAACATTTATCATATCCAATTAGTACTTACTATATATTATTTGATTGTTTAATGTTTTTACCTAGGGTACCAGGGTTTTGTACCACATGGGCTAAATAACATAGGATACTTTCCTCGCCATATGACAATTTCACCTTTCAATCCCCACCTCAGAACGGATTAATGTTGTATCCCAACCATGAAATATTCCCAAGACAAAACAAAAAATACTCCAATCAAGAGACGTAGCATCACCCGTTTATCAAAAAAAGTATGCAACAAACATGTGCGACATGACCTTTGGAGTGTCATATCTTTCTGAGGATCACAAGGCTTATAAATGAGGTTTGTGTGTGTGTGTGTGTGTGTGTGTGTGTGTGTGTGTGTGTGTCTTGCCTTGGCCTTCCACATGTCAGGCACGCCATTGTTAAACAAGCTGTTGGCCATGCGCTCCAGTTCTGAAGACATCACCACTAAACCTTTTAGAGCCTTCACAATGTCGCTGAGACTCTGAGCGATGACCTCCAGCAAATTGTTGTATCTGAAGGGAGGATAAGATAAAAGGTGTTTTTTTTTTCTGTCCCCAAATGGCTTCGATGACTGCTTAACATTATTTGTTTGACACAAACTATTTTCCGTGCAAAACAAGGAAGTTATCTTCAAACAAAACAAACAAAAACACACACACACACACACACATACACGCACAAACACACACATGCACACAAAAAAGCAATATTAACGTCATATAAAAATTGACATTAGTGTTGGTAATTCCCCCCCTTAACTACTCTGATACATGTTATTGTTTTATGTGAGCATATGTTGTTGTTGTTTTTATAGTGAACTATATTACTTATGATTTTATTTATTTATGATTTATTTTCTGTTTCGTTTGCTTTAACACACACACAAAATCCTGAAACTACTTTAAAGAGAAAAAGCTTACAGGTGGGGTGAGAGATTTGAAGCTTTAAGGCTGCAATCATCACTTCACGCCAAGAGATGCGTCAGCGAATAACACATTGATAATGCAAGTACATGCATTTGTTAGACATGCTCGAATTAACTCTTTTTTTCATCTTTTTGGGGATATGCGTTGGCGTTCGAGCTTTACTACAAGCAGGCCTTTTTTTACTTTCACCATTGTATACACGTGTACTAGAATGACAATAAAGTAGATCTGAATCTGAATCTGAATCTTTGTGTTCCACTGACAAATGGAAGTTAAAAAAAAACCTGCATGGACTAGCATGACCTCTCTGTCTAGCACTCCCTCAGCCCCCTTTCCTCAAACCTATTGTGTTAAAAAAGTTAGATAAAAGTTAGATAAAAGCAGATAAGCTCAATGAAAAATAAAGCACAAGGACTCTTTGAATTCAGTTGGGCATTTTTAACACATACCCAATGGAGAAAATATTTAACTTTCGAATTTTTAAGGACACCACAAACGATGCATCCCACCCTTAAACGAAAAGTGTGTTGTAATCATTTATAAAAATAAAAGTCATAATAAGTCAATTCTTATATTAATAATGGGATTGATTTCACTCTAAACCGTTATCTTTTTTCTTTTTGAAATCTTTATTGCATGTTTACCCTGGTCATGTGCAATCTCATTAAAATTGATGTTTTACAATGCTGATATAAATGACGACAAAAAACATTAAATTCAATAAATGCATACAAAAATTGTCTCATTGACAGATAATTTAGCCTATTGAACATATAATTTTTATTAATTAGCTTTATTTTTCAACTTTTCTTTTCATAAAATTTCAAAATATATTGTTTATTTTTTTATTTGTAAATAAAAATTGTATTTTTTTTTAATTCTACGATTTATTATAATTATTAGGTTTTATTCTGTAATATTTAACATATTTTACGCAAAATTAATGAAATATTTTTTAATTAAAAAAGATAATATATAATATATCTTTAAAGACAAGAAAATGTTCTGATTTAAAGAGGTCACTTTTTTTCGTCAATTTTTCAACAAAACATTTAGTGGCGTATGAAATTGTTGGACGATTTCGGCGCTGAAAAGTCCGATACTACCCGTGATGCATGAAAAGGATCTACTTTCTGTCACCTGATGACTTCCTGCATGAGCACAGTGTTCATTGACTCTTCGTAGAGGACAGGGTACTTTTCTGCCGCCTCTTGAAGATCAAAAGGCTTGGGGACTTTTACTACGATGCCAGCCACTATCTCCTCCACAATCTGTGGTGTAAAATTATATAAGTCATCCTGTCACACCTTCGTTTGTATGAAAACACAGCCACAGAAACTAGGGATGCACAATAACTGTTTTTCCCTGTTTTAATAACTGATTAAAAACTGCTTCTGGTGATTAATACCAATAACTAACTTAACTGACAATAACTGACCAATAACTTATAGATATTGCGGAGAGTGTATTTGAAGTCATATTTGGCCGTAATAGGTTCAACAACTGTTGACCCAGTAATTATCGTGTATCCCTAGCAGCAAGGCATACCTCCTCCAGGGTCTTGCCCCCACCGGAGGCAGTCCGAGGCTGGAGGCGCAGCACCGCCCCCAGCAGAGCGAAAGTCTCATTTTGAGCGAAGCTGATATTGGCGTTGTCATGGAGACCAAAAATCTCAGGTGTGTCATTGATGGGAAGACTGTGGACGTACGTCAGGTAACCCTGAAGTGAGAAAAAGCACTATTGAATCAGTCTCAGGGTTAGGGTAAGCTTTGATTTTGGATCAAATCCAACCTTAATGTCAGCATTTGTTTCAATCTGCCGGTAGACTCCCGATTCAGAGTAAATATGTTCTTCGTTGAGAACGGCAGGGCAGTAGAAATCTTCCAGGACACTTAGGAGACAGCGTCTGTCCCACTCATCTGTCACACGGCCCCCGTAATTGATCTCCCCAGCAGTGTACTTCAGCACCTAGACAGAAGAGAGACTTTTTTCTTTCAACCACACTTCCACTGTTACTTGCCAGCACTGACTTTGGGCCATACAAAAGAACATTTTTCAGTAAAAATCAGGCATCGGACAGTTGACAAATGTGAAGACGATCAGCAAAGTTTTTTGTAGAATCAAGGGAAGAATGTTTAGATGTAACATACACAAAGTAAGAAAAAAATCTTGCCCCATAAGCATAAAATACCGTTAAATAATTATTAAGTATATTTCATTTTACTATTTTGTTAATAAAATAAGATTTTTTTTAGTAAAATAGTTTATTGGTCTTGGTTGGTCTTATTAATAAAATCTCATTTTACTGTACTATCTTCATTTTTTTCATCAAAATAAGAAAACTCCTTAAAATTGGGAATAATAACTAGTATAACTAAAATAAGAAGTAAAAAATATAGTAAGATTGGAAAATTAATCTGTAAAAATGATCAAAATTAACTCAAAGGGATGATAATAATAATAATAATAATAATTCTTAAAATTTGCTAAATTATTTACTAAAAAACAAAGTCAAAAATATAATCAAACAAGAAAATTATTATCTAAATGTGGTCTTCCAATGAGGCAATAATTGGAAAAAAAAGTAAATGATTTAACTTTTAATTAATTTGACTTTTCCATGATCCATCATCTTAAAGACGTTCCCCAAAAAATATCTAGTTTAGTGGTGGGAAAAGTACACCATACGAGCCAGTCAAAGGCGTCAAGTTTTTTTTACTCCGCCCTCTGAAAAAAAAGTGCTACAAGTAAACAAAATGTTGTGTTGGTGCCACGCTTTACCCCAGTGTCCTTTTGTGGCCACTTCCTTCATAAAACCTGATGTACTACATTGTGAATATTCAAATATTGTTAACTTCATGTTTAATACAATTGTTTACATTGTGCATTTCTTTTAATCATGTATTAATTTTTTAACCCTTTGCAACTGGAGAGAGTCACCTTGTATGGAATGTTGTCATACTCATCCAGGAACATTTTGAGTTGACTGATGCAGATGTTCAAATCGCCATCCGTAAATTCGTAGGGAATATTGAAGCCTAATGGGCCGAACTTTCGTCGCTCAAGAGCAATCCCGTGAAACAAACATAGAGACAAAAGCAATGATTTCAAGTGGGACACCTACAGAGAAAAAAAAGAGACTAAATGAATGTCAAAGAGATTCATTATCATACGCAGCACCTTGTTGGAGGAGTTGATAAAATCATTGGTGAGCTTCAGGTAAGTTTTCTGCAGATTGGCCTTGATTCCTTTGGGCAGCTCGATGGTCATCTTTGTCCCGTTTTGCAAAATGGACACAGGGAACCTGTTGCTGGGAAGACTAGTGAGCCATAAACGGAAATCTTTGTGGACCTGTGACAGAAAAGGACAATCAGAGAAAATACAGCAAAGAAAATAATTCCACTGTGCAGATACCACATACCTTCAGGTCGATGTTCTCAATCAGGCTTTCCAATGATGGCATCCAACTGGGTGCCAGGTGACAGTTTTGAAAAAAGACCCACTGACCTCTTTCCATTGCCGTGCGCATCAAGGCCTCAGCCAAAGGGCCCTAAGTTCCACGGAGAAAAGAATGGGATATTTTAAATAAAAACAGTTATTCAATTCACACAATACAGTATTCCCTTGATTTTCGCTGCACATAACGTCCTTAACCACCCATACTAAAGGAATTTTTGTTAAGTAAAAACCATATACTGTACATACTATAGCTTAACACAATCCACACATTTTTTTCCGGATGGGATATTTTTATGCCATAGAGAACTCTTTACCTGTAGTTCAGAGCCGAATAAAAACCGCAAACCTGAGGTTACTCACTACTCGCTTAGTGTGTTTGGATTTATTTCTCTGGGACATTTCCATTTTATTTTCTTCTGAAATGGAGAAAATGCCAATTGTATCCATCCCTTTATAATGTGAGTCTATGCTTCTAGCAAGCCATACATGCACAACTTGTAAACAGACGGGACAAAAAATAGAGCAAACTTTTGGAGTGAGGAACAAACAAGCATGGGAGTTTATTGATTTTGGTGAGTGGCATGAATGCAATTATCCTTTATCAAATAGTAAGGTTTAAGGTGTCCTTAAAACGTTTAAATTAAATATTTTCTCTTTTGAGGATGTGTTAACAACGCCCAACTGAGCTCAAATAGCCTTTTTTCCCCTTACCGTGTCGATCTGCTTTTATCTGACTTCTACCCTCAGTTTTCCGGCCACGGAGCTCATTATGCTGGAGGAAAGGGGATGGGGGGGATGAGGAAGGAGAGTGATTTCCCGCAAGTGGTCGCGTTTTTCTTTTATTCCAGGATAAAAATGGTGAAAGTAAGAAGATTACTGTTTCAAATAGAGTCCAAATGCCAACCTAAACCCCCAAAAAGATAAAAAAATATTTTATCAGGTCTAAGTTGGACTACTTAACATTGTTGATGAAAGCAGGGGCTATGTACATCTGACCGTTCTCCAACTTTTTTAAGGGTACTAGCGCTTGTAAAATGATTCCATTATTCCACAAAGAACGAATTAATCCACAGAACCTATTCATAGAAAGAAATCCTCAATGCACCAAAGACACGAAAGTCAAACCACAAGGCAATACTGTAATACATCTACGAGGGAAGTGCTCAACCTGGCCTTGGCCCAGAGAGATGGCGGTCATTTTCTTAGAGAAGTGCATAGCATCAGCAAACTTGTAGAGATCAGAAGCTGGATCAGTTCCTGGCGACAAGACAAAGATAAGAGGAGAAGAAGGGGACGATTCCTTGAAGACCACCGCCAGGTCAGAGGTCTAAAATGAAAAATGGAAAATTTCGCAGAGCAGCTCAACTGAAAATTTAGTTTTCAAGACGAGATTAATACCTGAGGTTCTATGAAGCGTTGTCCAAGCTTAAGAGCGACAAAGTCCTGAATGCCTTGAACAAGACAGTCAGCCCTAAGGCAGCGCAGAACTAACAACTTTTGAAAGTGGTCCAATTTTGTGTTCCACTCTCCAGGCAGTGGCTCTCTAATCAACACAAAAACACATTTGTAAATACAATTTCAAGGACATTTTAACCTCACTGGTTACCTGTGAGGAATGTTGCTGTCAAAAATGTTCTTGAAGCCCGGCAGATGTTGGTCAAATGTCTTCGCCAGGTCTTGATAGGTCTTCAACACGCTGAGGCCCAGGACGTCCTTCCAGGCACGGTCCGAGAGCCAGCTCATAGCCGGGTTGGGGAGATCTTCGTTTGGCATCCCTCCTGATAGCAAATTACGCCACTCATCCTGACAAGACAAAATTGATTGATCGTGTCATTCATTCATAATCACTGTTTTAGGTTAGTTGCTTCCAGTATTATTACATGATGAATTGAATTTTGAAGATTAAAAATATCAATGGGACTGAATAACTTTTCTAGAGCTTAAGAAATAACTGGAAAACTCGCATACTAGGTTGAATGAAATGAATAATAAATTAGGAGAAAAATCAATATTTACGTGAAAATCAGTGAATTGTAAGCAAAATAAGTATTTTGTGGAGGAAAATGTTGAATTGGTATAATGAAAATAATAAACTTCAAAGTGTTGTTTGGTAACATGAATTTGAAAATGTAGAATAAGTTTAGAAGAAAAAAAATAGATGCCACAAATTTTCAGCACCAAATTTATTTTGCCCGAAAACAACCCAAAGTGCATTTTTGGGTTCGGCCAGAAAAAAGATATGACCAAAATTATGGTGCCCAACTTTTAAGATAAGAACATGTTCTAAAAACAAAGGTTTCATGTCTCTTCCCTCCCATGTTTTTGTTTGCCACTAGCTGGACTTGGCCTAATATTTGAAAAATAACACACTGCAACCCTGAGCCATTTTAATTCATAAATATTTACTTTGTGTGTGATATTCAATTTGCTCGTTCCTGATGTCAATAAGCTGGGGAGAGTTTAAGTTACTACTATTTTTAATTTTATTTCTGAATATCCAAGGGAGGCTCTTTTGTTGCATTTGACTGCGCTGACTATGCACCATCATCATCAATTCCCTCCTACACATGTTTTCTTGTCCCCATTCACTTTCCTTTCCAAAAAAGCTGCTATGTCCCCCCAAAAATGAATTGGATTTTTCATCATTACCAGTCACGTTACTTCAAGAAATAAGGTTAAAAAAAAAAATCACTTCATGTGTTGCACTTCTTTGGCAGACAGAATCTTTTTCAAAGCACTTAAATGGCTTTTTTGTATCATGAGAATTTAAAAAAACGTCTAAAATCAACAGCTAGTAATACACCTGTCAGTTATTTAGCATTTTATATTATACCTTTTGAGCGAGTCGTTGTATTTTTATGTATAATTTATTTCAGTTTTGCTTTAATTTTGGGCAATCGTTTTCGGTTTGAGCCCCGAATTCTAATTTCACAGCATTCCCACAAAAAATATGAAAACATCGAATGACGTGTGAATGCTGAAAGCTGAATAAACTTCTTTTACTGTTTGAAAAAAAAACAGGAAAAACTTACCATATTAATTTCCTTATCGTTCATGAGGATGCGTGCACAAAGAAGAAATGCAAACATGAGCTTGTGCTTCTCAAACAAGCTTCGACATACATTGCAGTATAGACTGAATGTAAAATATTCATTGATGTTCACGATTCGCTCCTCGACCGTGTCTGCGATTTCAAAGAAATAATATGAAAAATTGTACCAAAATACACTATTCCAAACGAAACTTGATTAGATTTATAGTAGCATGTCTCTTAACCTGCTCGTTTAGCATTGGTGATGCCAACCATGAAGATGCCAAGGAACCACTCCAGGGAGTATTGATACATGGGGTCAACGTTGGACAAGTCCGATACGCAGAAGAAAAGGATCTGTGTGCGCACAGCTACAGGGACGTATGTCCGACGGGTGGCGTCAATGTCCCTCTCTGTCTCTTCTGCCACGATCACTTTAGCCTAAAACAAAAACAATTGGGTACTGTTTTGTATGTCATAAAATGACTAAAGAAGAATCAGCCCTGACCTGGATCTCGCCCGCTTTAACTTTAGAGGCTTCCAAAACTTGGATAAGCTCTTCGTTGTCCACCGGGTTACCTTCTGAGGAGCTGAGGCGGTAAAGGATCTCATCCTCAATATCTTTTAGCTCCTGTTTCATTTTGGCATTACTGATGATCAACTGGTTCTTGGCCGTTTCCAGTTCTGGACGTTCTGCTGCTACCACCTGGGCCAGGAGCTGGTCTTCCAAACCACTGAAAACAGGCATTTAAATTTATAAATAATTAATATTGGAACAGTGAAATTTTGTTTCCTTTATTGTTTCATCACAAAAATAAATGTATGTACATTACCTTGGTGACAGAGTGAAGTTGATAAGGGTGACTTTAGTGGAAACCTCTGGAGAGTAGGATGGGTTTGGTAACTTGGTAGTGATGTAAAACTTGAAACTCTCGTGGTATGGGATTGTAGAATCGCCTAGCTTCAGTTTCAGGCTGCCTTGCTCCTTAAATGTCTAAAGACCAAGGAAGTATATTGAGCAGTGTAACGCCATATACATATATATACACACACACACACACTCACACACACACACAGTAGCAAAACACAATTAATTATTTCATGTTTACTTTTGCTCCGGGATATTTTTAAGCTACAAAGCACTGTGGGACTTGTAGTACAGGGACAAATAATACATGCAAAGTCCGTGTTACTCGCTGAAAAAAACTCATTTGTTCTGGTTAATTTCTCAGAGACATTTCCATTTAATTTTCTGTCCCCAGGTTAAACATACCACAGTTGCACCCATCCATATATATTGAAAATCTATGCTTCATGGAAGCTACCTACGAGCACAATTAACAAGATAAAGCAATGGAGCTTGTTATAAAAGCAAGGAACAAATGAGTATGATAATACAATAATTTGGGTGAGTGACATGAATTAAATCATACTTAATATTGTACCACCAATTGCATGTGGAGTATTTACCTGCTGCAGCAAGACAGGTTCAAGAGCAGGATCCAGGTCTTCTTCAATATTTTCAAGTAAGCAGGGTTTACCAAATCGAATTGCGTTTTCAAGATTGCGGAGGAAATCCCGGTCACTGAGCTTTATAATCTCCAATCCACTGTCACGCTCCTGGTTGACAAAGAGAGACTTAGAGCTGAGGAAAATGAAGGTAGATTGTCTTTAAATTTGTGTACCATTGTTTTGATCCATGAGTTGGCTTGACCTTGAGGATCAATAAAGAGAGCCCAGCGAAGTGAGTACTGGGCAATCACGGAATTCTCAACAGAGAGGCTGTCCTTAGGCAGACCTGAAAGCTGTTTCCATAAAAATAGATAGTGTCATGCCATACCATTAAAAAAAATAAGAATAAGGTCAGTTGTTACCTGCCACGAGCGGATCTTGACTGGATCTCCCAAAGTGACCATAAGATTTGGTGCTTGAGTATGAGGAACGTTTAACTCCTTGAAGCTTTGCAGCCACTCTTTTGCCATATCAGCCCTGTACGATCCCTATTTAACACACCCAAAAACAACTCGTAATTAAAAATAAATAACATTCAAGTAGGTTCTTCTTTCTTGTTTCCCGACTTACAGTGAAGGGCCCCAGGTATGACACATACCCGGCAGACAGCAAAACATCACCCGCCACATTACTGACCATGTACTCCAGATATTGAACTGTCTCTTTCCATCGTGTTTTCTCATCTGCCAGTCCAGCGATGAGCTGAGGGACAAAGAGTTCAGCCACATCTTGTAACGTGATAAAGACGAAAAAGAAAAATTTATTTGTAGTATAACAGACCACAGGGTTACAGTCTCCCCGCCTTACGTTTTCACTCTATGGTGTGGAAAAAGGTGTTTTGTCTGCCCCTCTTTCAGTATTTTCCCCACAATATGAAATCAGCAAAAAATATTCTGCATGCCTAAAAACATACTAAATCAAAACTTTGCGGTGGCCATCTCTATGAATGTGCAAGTTATGTCTGTAGGATCCCTGTCTGCTATTGGTCAACGTCATAGAAAATGCTAGTACGCTAATGGTTTGTGTCATGGTATCATGAACATACCCATATGGCATTGGGTGAACTACCTCCTACAATGCCTTTGTTTATTTTCATTCAGTTCAGAATCTCGCATGCTTCGTAAAAACTGCACGGTAGCGATACAATTCAGTATTTCTTTAACAGGATTTAATTGCGATGGGTCCCAAGGTTTGCAATGATGCTACAGGGGAAGGCAAAAACATGCTAACCCTGGGGGCAGAGCTTGCAATTATCAAGAAGTACAAAGCAGGCACACAAAGTATTACCATTGCTAAGTTGCAGGGCCATAACCAATAGACAATTGGGACTAGTATGGATGTGTTCAAAGCAACTAAGGGCATGTAGCAGTAGCAGTTTCAATTTTAATTGCTGTTATCCTCTTATACCGCCTTTGCATCAACGTGCTATTCCAACGTGCTATTCCACTCAATCAGTTCAAGTCACGTCACATCAAAGGTAAATACAATTACATTTTTCTTTGAATGTATATTTATTTCTAATGTTATTTAATCTTATGAACTAATATTACACATAGGTAAAATTCACTATTTTGTTATTTTTATATTGACCCTTATTTCTAAGGGATGGACAGGGCACCTGTATGATGCGGCAGGGGTAAACCAGTGAAAGCTGTCAGGCCCTGCTGTTGAATAAAAGAGTGTGTTGTGTCAACCTGACATGGTCGCTTTCTTGTGTCCCGTTACATCTAGAGGGATGAAAGCATGACCAACTTAGGTGCCGAGGTGCCTAACTTGTTTGGGGTGTTTGGGCATTTGGGTTGGCCATGGTCTCAAAATTTTTGTGTGTGTTTTTTTCCCCCTCCCTTTTATTTTCTTTATTGTATGTGTTTGTCTTGCTGTCGGTCACCTCTCTTGAGGGATATGACCAAGGTAGATAGATAGATGGATAGAGTTATTTTTATGTTGTATCCGGGGTTCAGAACCCATTTTCTAATTACTCATCCATACAGCCATTTTCTTCCGCTTATCCAGGGTCAAGTCACGTGGGCAGCAGCCTAAGCAGGGAAGCCCAGACCTCCCTATCACCAGCCACTCCGTCAAGCTTATCTGACGGGATCCTAGGCGTTTCCAGGGCCAGCCTAGAGACAGTCTCCCAGCGTTTCCTGGGTCGTGTCTGGGGCTTCCTGCCGGAGAGAAAAGCACGGAACACCTTCCATGGTCTTCCATGGTCTCATCAAACTTTTCCCATGTCCGAGTTTTTGCAGCAACTGCCGAAGCATTATTTCGCTTGGCCAGCCGATACCTGCCGGGCTACCCTCTCGTCTACCGGGGTGAACCCCAGGGTACAGGCGCTGAGCTGTGGGGCAACCAATATGTCCACACCAGCTCTGCGCTTCTCGCCATGGGCAACTCCAGAGTGTAAGACAGTCCTACCCCTTTTGAAAGAACTAATTACCATACATTTGTATCACCAGCTATATGGCAATTTCCCTCCACTATCTCCCTCTCAGGACAGATCAATGTCGTAACCCGGGGGTCTTGTGTTACAATAAAATACGAATCCAAAGACTCACCTTGTCTGCTCGAACCAGGCGCACCTCACACAACTGATACTTGCGGTCCAGTTCATTTTTCTTGGCCAGGCACTCTTGATACTTGGCTTGCAAGGCGGCAATTCCGCTCTCCACAGCCGCTTGCATTTCTTTAGCAGCCTTCAGACTTCTTTGAGACTCGTCATACTCAGCCTGGGCTGCCTTAAGAGCTTGCTGTTCAAAAATATGAAATTGGCTTGTTTTAATTACGTGTTGTCTAGTGTGACGCAGACTTCACTGCAGATTTAATATTTTACCCTTTTGGGTTCCACTCCCTTGGCGACAAAGTGATAAAGGTGCATGGCTCGAACCCACTGACAAATCGAAGTACAGGCTTTGGAAACTTTGGCGATGGCGGCAGGTTGGAATTCTTCGTTATCGATGTAGGGTTGGACCAAAGCAATCACTCTTTCTGGGATGTTGTCCTAGAGAAATGTGAAGTGCGAGAAAAAATGTTTTAGTACCAATCAAAATTACCCTGCAAAATAAAATGTTTGTAACGTATGTCAAGTACATGTAAATGAAA